>NC_092372.1:28065033-28295033 GCF_030028105.1 Mobula birostris | reverse complement strand
AGCTTCAAAGACCTCATCTCTGGAAGATGAAGGATCTTCGAAGATGGACCACACCTGGGGACAATTTGAAAGACTGGCCCAGGACAAAGGGCTTTGGAGAGCTGCTGTCAGTGGCCTATGCCCCAGTGGGGGTAATGGGCTAAAGAAAGTAAGCAAATTAATATGGATGACCTTTTTAGTGTAAGAAATTAGTGCACATCTGTGTTGTTACTTGTTGCTTGCTCAACTAACATTCATAGTATAGCAATGTTAGAAATCAATCTCTGGCAAGATCTCGAACCACATCAGTTCAAATTATCACTGGCAGTATTCACTTAGAGGAAAACAAAACATTGAATAAAGCTGAGGGCTGAAACTGCACACTAAAAAAAGCGATGGACATCTGAAAATAAAATAGAAAATGCTGGTTTTGTAGAAAGGGACTATATATATATATATATATATATATATATATATATATATATATATATATATATATATAACTGACCTGCTGCGTGTTTCAAGCACTATTTGAAGGATCAGTCACAATTACTGTGTGGATGATATAGAGTATAAAATACCTTGTTCTGGTAAATACCTTCTACTCCAACGTTTCAGACTAAAGTTCCAGAGTCCTGTTCATAAGCTACAGAGCCTTTTAAAATAATAACTGGAATCTCGATTACTATCCATACTCGATTGTCATCCCTACATTACTTTCCTTTCCTTTCTTTGCTAATATGCACACCAGTATTAATGTGTCCTGTTAAAGTATACATTGGGATTTTCCTCCAACACTCTGCCTCTACCCTGTCCCATTACCGAGTTAGAATAACTTGTAGTCACACACCAGGCTCTGAAGTGCATCCTGCAACTGAAAAAAATACTCAGCAGCAGCACAACAGCCAAAGATTTAAGTAAACTGAAAAGGAAGCTCAGACAATGCAAGAAGAGGAGGAGGAGACCATTTGTAGCCTGGATCCTGGTCTACCATTTAATGAGATTATAGTTGGTTGAATTTCTGCCTCCAGCTCTATTTGGTAGCACTTCCAGTGAAGGGGCTTGTCATGTCCATTCTGAAGTAAATCACTCACCTTGGGTCCCCAATCTTCCTCTGTGGCTCCAAATAGCCGCTTGCATACAACAGCGGCCACGCCCTGGTACACTGCTTCAAGGTTTCGATGTTTTGATGTACATGTTACAAATAAAGCTAATCTTCTCTTTAGAAAACATTGAAAATGAATCACACAGAACCAAAGTATCTTGGACCTGAAATGTTAACTATTTCTCTTTCCTCAGATGCCGCCTGACCTGCTGAGTGTTTCCAGCATTTTTTTGAATTATTTTAGATTTCCAGCATCTGCCATTTCTTAATTTTCAAGAGGATGCTAGTTTGATGAGTTTGAATTAGGTGCTCCAGTAACAGTTATCTCCAGCTTGAAAGAAGTAAAAGAAATTCACTGCACAGTTATTTTAATAGCCAGACATTGCATTCCTTGCCCTGTTCTGAAATCTTACCTCTGGCTGCAGCACTGGCATTTTTCACTAAGCACATCCTTCTCGAAACACAGGCACCTCCAACACTGCTCTTCACCAGGAATATTTATAACATGAACGCGGTCGGTAGAGAAAGCCTCTTTCCTCGTCTCATCACTATTCCATCAGCTAACTTTGCACTACACAGCCTCTAAGTACTTTCATCTTTATTGCTGCAGAACAATTACACAGCTAGTTCAGAGAGGATGGGGACTGAGTGCGGGAAAACGAGGCAGAAGGTTGTCACGATTTTATTCAACCGTATTGCGCCAGACCAGTCTTTGAAGAAAAACGTGCACTTTGCAGGAAATTTGCATTTTCTTCTGAGCTTTCACTGAAGTAAAAAAAAATCAATGTTCTTAATTTTGATTTTAATGAGGCCATCAGGTAATGATCATACTGCCAATAATGACTTCTGCTCTTCTATCAATTTTTAAAATGCTTATCCTTCCAAAGTTCCTACCTGTTCAGACTATGGAATAAACTGTAATAATGGGTTTATTTAGGGCATGAGAACACGCCCGTCTGGCCTAACGAGCCTGCGCCACCCAATTGCGACCAATTAACCCATGTGCCTTTCAAATGTGGGACGAAACCAGAACACCCTGAGGAAATTCAGACAGTAACAGTCTAAACGTAAAAGCTCCTTGCAGACAGTGCAGAGTTGAACCTAGGTCAATGCCGCTGTAAAAGAATAACAGAATTGTGGTAGCCAATATGTTACCATGCTGATCCATGCTTCGATTTGGGTTGTGATTTACTTGTTGGAGAAAATGCTTTTCTCAGTCTGAGTAACTCTCCAGTGTTCACCAAATATGTTTTGCACATGCCTAAAGATCTTTGAAGATTACATGCAAAATGTTTTTTGAACTCTGTTTTCCCTATTTCGCAGGATTGGTGGGGGGAGGAGGGAGTTGAACTCTACGCTCTTTCAATGTTAATAGTGGGGAGGCTTATAATTTGACATCAGGCTTCACCAATTTTGTCGCCCAGTCTAAGATCACACACAAAGCATAATATTTGAAGTGATGTAAAAAAGCATGAGGCTATTAATTAAAATTCCAACAGATTGAGAAGATTGACCCAAAAAGAAAACCTAAACACTTTCTGAACTCTTTTACATTTGTTAAATGTTTTCACTCTTTTTGCATTTGTTAAATGTTCTCAAGGCCAGCCTCAGTGTTTCAGAAGTATTCCCCTGCCAGGGCCTTAATAATTTATTTAACAGTAAGTATACTTTTAACTTATTTCTGATGTCTGTGTGTAATTTTTGATGTATGTGACTATATGAAAGCATTTGAGGCTCCCCAAAAAACCCAATTAACCCAACAATAATCAATCTCATATTTTAAATTTAAGAAATAAAATAGTGCTGAAGGTCTTCAGAATGTCGGGTAGCTTGAAAAAATATCAGCCACAAACAACTGGATATGAATGTAAAGCTTAACTTTAAAATACGTTTAACATGAAATGACCAACTTCTCTAGAGTCGACATAATCAATTAACATGCAATCAATTGTTTTCAAGTTTAGCTTGTGCGGTTAATTTTCTTTGTCCCCCTTTGCACTCAGCTTCAGTAAGTCCAAGGAACTGATTGCGGACTTCAGAAAGGGCAAGTCCCTCAAGGAAACACAAACCAGTTCACATCGAGGGATCGGCAGTGGAAAGTGTGAGCAGCTTCAAGTTCCTAGGTGTCAATGTCTCTTAAGACAATACTGGACCATACAGATTGATACAATTACAAAGAAGGCATGGCAGGGGCTTTATTTCATGAGGAGTTTAAGGAGACTTAAACCATCTGGTATGGACAGGTAACTAACTACACCTGGTATGGAAAAAGCTGCAAAAATTTGCAAACTTATTCAGTTCTATCATGGACACTCTCCTCCCCAGCGTCGAGGGCAGCTGCAAAAGCAGTGTCTCAAAAAGGCGGCATGTGTCATTAAGGACCCCCAACAGTTAGGACATGCCTTCTTCTTATTGTTACCATCAAGGAGGAGATAAAGGACCCTGAAAACACTCACTCACACATTTTGAAAACAGCTTCTTCCCCATCACCATCAGATTTCTGAATTCATAATGAACCTATGTACACTAACTCAATATTTTTTCTGTGTATTGCTCTACTTATTTCATTTAATTTTTAAAATATATTTTATTGTAATTTTTAATATTTTATTTCATGACAAAAGCCAGTGGTATTGAACCTGATTCTGATGAAAGAAGTTGGTTAAAATCTCTTGCGTCCATGTCACGTGGACGCTAGTTATGCTGTTGAACATCTGGAGTCCATCCATGTTCTGAAGGTAATTTGAATAGTAAAGATGTAAGATCTAATTCCCATTCTCAGCTCTCCAAGAAATGACAGAGATTTTATGAGGTAGTGTTAGTGTGGGTGTTATATTAAGTGGAGGTCAAACACTGATCAGTCATGACCAAACTGGATGGCAAACAAGGCTGGAGGGGTTGAATGCCAAATGTGTGTTCCCACACTGCTAACCAGCAGCGTTAACCATTACTACCAGTACAGTCCATTTCTTTGCTCCTTGAACAGCTGTTTGTATTTAACTTTATCAAAAATAGCATCATAGTCAGATTGCAAATAAAAAACAACAAAACTTGGGAAAAGCTGATAATTTTTTTTAAAAAACTCTGACAGGTCAAAAATAGATAACTTAAAAACGATTTTTAAATAAATGACTCTAAAAGGCATGTTGATTTATAACATTTCACATTTCATAAGATTTGATTCCATGACAAACATGACAGTAATTCACACTTATGTAGAAAATGGATACTGATTTCCCTTGATCTTGCCGAAGGGTCTCAGCCCGAAACATCAACTACTCTTTTCCATAGCTGCTGCCTGGCCTGCTGAGTTCCTCCAGCATTTTGTGTGTGTTGCTCAGATTTTCAGCATCTGCAGAGTTTCTCATTTGTAACCAATTTCCCTCATAGTTTAGTCCACCTTCTATAACTCATATTACTTTTATATGAAGCCCAAGGCCCAGCAGCCCAACAAGGGAATCTTCTCATGATGACCATGTTCAGATTTAGGAACCCACTTACACTTCAAACTGTCCTACCTGACTGCCCTAACTTAGTAAAATAATATATTGTAAGCTCCTGATAACTCTCTTATTACCTAACTCTAACAAAACCCATAACCAGAGTGGATGTGGTTCAACTGTTGCATTTGAAACTTTGTTCCAGTGTTGCCCATTTCTACCCTCATACTAGTCTACCTACTGCTGAAGATTTCACTCATGCCTTTCTCACCTCTAGACTCAATCAGCCGTCTTCCTTAATTAAATCTTTTCCACACTCTTTTGTATTCCAAGTTCTCCTAACCCATCTTAACATCCTCAGTGATCCACCAGGATTCTCAGAACCAAGTATAATTCATAATTTCTTAAAAATCTTTAGCCTCTATTGTCTTATCCTGCTCCATCTCCTGATCCAGTTCCTCTTGTGTATTTGTGTTCCCATCAGCCACATGGAATCTAGTCGTTGCAGTTCCCTTTACTATTCTAACACACTATGATTAGCTAGAGTAACATGCAAAAAATGTGTGTCACTCATGGGCAGCTGGGACAGTCTGCACACCACAGTTCCCAAGGAGACACTGTATTGCATCGTGGGAGAGTGTGTTCAAAAGAAGTGAGCAGGGGCATTCGGGACATTCTGCATGCCACAGTTCCCAAGGAAACAGTGGATTGCACATAATCAGGCACTTGCAACAGCCAATGAAAATAAGTTAAGTTTAAAAGGTAGGTAGACCTCCAGTGTCCCTGACAAATCCACCTGCAAGAAGTGCATCGAGTTGCAGCTTCTTTCAGAAGATGCTGGAGGAACTCAGCAGGCCAGGCAGGATTTATGGAAAAAAGTACAGTTGACTGTATTTTTTTCCATAAGTGCTGCCTGGCCTGCTGAGCTCCTCCAGCATTTTGTGTGTGTTGCTCGGATGATCAGCATCTGCAGATTTTCTCTTGTTTGCAGCTTCTTTCAGACAGCATTAAGAAATCGGAGCTGGAAATGGATGAACTCCAGATCATTTGGGAGGCTGACGGGTTAATCCAACAGGACATACAGGGAGATAGTTACACTCAGGGTGCAGGAAATAGGTCACTGGGTGAATGTCAGGAGGGGGAAAGGAGATGGGCAAACAGTGCACAGTACCCTTGTGGCCATTCCCCTCAACGTACACAAACCACTTTGGATGCATTTGGGGGATGACCTAGCAAGGGAAAGCCAACCCAGTCAGGTCTCTGTCGCTGAGTTTAACTGTGGCTTCAAAGGGAAGGGGGGAGAAGAGGGGAGCTGTAGTGCTAAGGGATTTGTTGGTTAGTGGAACAAACAGGAGGTTCTGTGGATGAGAATGAGATTCCTAGATGGTATGTTCCCTCCCATGTGCCAGGGTCAGATACATCTCGGATTTAGTCCACAGCATTCTTAAGTGGGAGGGTGAGCAGCCAGAGGTTATGGTCCATGGTAGTACCAATGACATGGGTAGAATGCGTGACGAGGTCCTGCAAAGTGAGTTCAAGGAGTTAGATGCTAAGTTAAAGGTCAGGACCTCCAGGGCTGTGATTTCAGGATCGCTACCTGTGCCACATGCTAGTGAGGCCGGAAATAGGAAGATCATATAGGCTAAGGGAATGATGCAAGAGGGAGAGCTTCGGAGTTTTGCATAGTCGGGGTAACATTATGAGTTGTGCATAGTTCAATGTAAGGGGTATTGTAGGAAAAGTGGTTGAGCTTAGGGCTCGGATCAGCATGTGGAATGATGACATTGTAGCCTGTAGCCATTAGTGAGACCTGGTTGCAGGAGAGACAGGACTGGCAGCTCAATGTTCCAGGGTTTCATTGTTTTAGATGTGACAGAGCAGGGGGGTTAAAGGGGGAGTCAGGGAAAATGTCATGGCAGTACTCAGACAGGACAGACTGGAGAGCTTTTCTACTTAGGCTACATAGGTGGAACACGAATAAATTTGTGCAAATCTGTAGTATCTTGAGGTATTAATTTACATTAAAGATGCAATTTGTTATTGTAATAACACCTGAACCACCACTGCAAGCCAAGTAATTACAAATGAAGTCTGAATCAGTGTTTTGAACAGGCCAAAGTCCCACATATGATATCTATCCAGAGATTATTGGTAGAATAAAATGTGTGTTTAATACTTTGGAGATTGTTCCATTGATTGTAGATTTCCAGACACCAGAATTATCTTTGAAATTCTGATTATGATCAATGAGAATACCACTGCTTCAGAAGTAGTAGTGTTGCACATTTAAAATGGTGGCCCTCGTACATATATGATTAAATATAGCAGATTTAGAATGAAGAGGAAAAGCATCATTACAATGTTCAAATTAGATCAGTATCAGAACCATAGAGTCTTACAGCATGGAGACAGGCCAACTCAACCATACAGTGCCACAGTAGCATAGTAGTTAGCACACCACTTTTCAGAGCAGGTGACCCAGGTTCAATTCTCGCGGCTGCCTGTAAGGAGTTTGTACGTTCTCCCTGTGACCGCGTGGGTTTCCTCCCACAGTCCAAACACGTACCAGTTGGTAGGTTAATTGGTCTTTTGTAAATTGTCCTGTGATTAAGCTCGGTTTAAACTGGGAGTTGCTGGGCAGTGGGGCTCAAAGGACCAGAAGGACCTATTCTGTGCTGTATCTCAATGAATGAGTAAAAAAAATGAATATTGACTGTGTTTCCCCAGGGAGCTAGACCTGTCTGCCTGCATAATATCACAAGAAAGAGGAATAAAATAAGGCCATTCGAGTCTGCTCCGTCAGTCCATCATGGCTGCTTTATTATTCCTCTCAATCCTATTCTCCTACCTTTGACACTCTGACTAAACAAGAACCTATCAACCTCCACTATAAATATACCCATTTTCTTGGCCTCCACAGCCGTCTGAGGCAAGTGGAGGCCCAGAGTCATTGAACGATCTTCTTACATTAACCCTAATGTTCCTAGGATCATTCCATCTACTGGTAGGTATTTATTTAGTTTATAAACTTAAATATTGGAAGCTAAAATTAGTGTTGACAGGTGAATAAAGGAAGGGAGTTTATATAAAAGTGGGATTGTAAATGAGGTTACAAATACTAATTCAAATGAAGGATATTCTCTGGTGTATGTAGGTTCAGACAAAAGAACTGTCATCCCAGTAGGAAGACAGGGAACAGGAATTCCAGCTACGGAATTAATATAACCAATTCTCTCGCTGTCAATATTCTGGGGCACCAGGGACCACAAACTGGTCAAGCCATATAAATTTCATGGCTACAATAGCATGTCAGAAGCTGAGTATCCTCCTCTCTGGAAACCCAAAAGTCTTCCCATCATCTAGAAGATTACAATTCAAGGGAATGGTTGGATACCTCTGCTTGCCTGGATGAGTGCAGTTCCAACAAGAGGCTCAGTATCATCTGGACAAAGTAACATTCTTGTTGAAACCCCATCCTCCACCCTATACATTCATTTCCTCCAGCGCAAGCACAGGGTGGCTGCGGTGAGTACCACCTGTACAGGGTGCACAGTGCCATCTGCACCGTGCCCTGCAGATCTGCCCTATTGAGACAGCATCTCTTAAACACATAACTTCTTCCACAATGAAGGGTAGTCATGCACCTCTAACCCTAAATTCTGAAAGTTATTCCTGTCAGTTGAGAGAGCCAAGAAATCAGATGCATAATCTTGTTGCATCAAGGTCAATACTATCAAAAGAAGTTTACCCAAGTTATGAGATTACTTAATGAGGGCTATTAATTGGACTAGTTATGTTCCCACAAACCACTGATGTGGTTGTAGTGGGTCCAGTTGAAAACGATGCCTGCCAGCTCTTCACAAGCCAGTGCCAAAAATAATCTGTCATCACTCACAATAATTTAGCTCATAATAAATAGCTTATGATTTAACTCATAATAAATTAGAAACAGCTGCTGGAACATCAATTGATGAGGTATGAGGTACTTTGCTTTAAAGGATTTATTAATCCATTTGCTTACTCCACTATCAGCAAATAAGTGCTGGTTTCCCTTATTCATAATGCCATAGCTCAAAACTAAATGAAGTACCTAATGATTTAATTGATTACTTTGAAATGTGTTAACTAAAGATTAAAGATTTAAAGCTTAGCTTTATTTGTCATATTTATATTAAAAATGCATTAACAAGCATAATTTACATTAATGACCAACACAGTACAAGGATATATTTGGGCAACCCGCACGTGTCGCCATGCTTCCCGTGCCAACATAGCATTCCCACAATTTACTAATCCTAATCTATACATCTTTGGACTGTTGGAGGAAACTGGAGCACCTGGAGGAAACCCACACAGTCATGGGAAGAACATACAAACTCCTTACAGACAACTGTGGGAATTGAACCCTGATCTTACCACTGATGCTAACCACTAAACTGCTGTGCCACAACACTACTTTGCAGCCTGTTCACTACACAAATCCTCCACCCCACTCCATGCCATAACCAATATTTGAACTAATATTCAGTGGTTGACTGATTTTATTTCTATATCATGACCTGCCGAGCCAAGATAATTTCTCGACACTGTAATAACTCGAAGTTCAATGTTCTGACCCTCACAATATTCCTACTCTGGCATTGGGTCAATCAACTGAGTGATGAGGATTATTGAAAATAATTATAAATTTAAATAAAATGTTGCTTCATAATTTATTTCAAAAATGCACAGAAGTAGCAAGATTCAAATCAGTCACAAGTTCAAATCTAGCAGGTGCTCAATTCATACACAACAAGCACGACAGCATCTTTTCCACATCAGGCGACTAAAGAAGTTCAGGAGCCCCCAAGTCCTCAAGAGCTTCTACAGTGGCACTATTGAGAGTATCCTGACTGGCTGTATCACCACCTGGTATGGGAACTGCACCAACCTTGATCGCCGGGCACTGCACAGAGTGGTATGGACAGCCCAGCACATCTGTGGATATGAACTTCCCTTCGTTGAGGACATTTACAGCAGCAGACGCATAAAGGAGGCCTGGAAGACCATCAGGGACACCAGTCACCCCAACCATAAACTGTTTCAGCTGCTACTGTCTGGCAAACGGTACCACAGCATTAAAGCCAGGACCAACAGGCTATGGGACAGCTCCTTTCTACAAGCCATTAGACTTATAAATTCACATGTCTGTACATTGCGACAGAGTCATAACACAAAACTTTTTACTCCCTTGCATTGTGGGATGAGTGTAATACTTAAATAAATTCCATTGTAATAATACAAAATGGCATTCACAAATGCCAGTCCTGAAGGAGGGTTGTGGCCCAAAATGTCAACTGTTTATTCATTTCGGATGTGACGTGAAATTTGTTAACTTAGCAGCAGCAGTTCAATGCAACACACAATTTAGCAGAGAAAAAAAATAAAACATAATAATAATAAATAAACAAGTAAATCAATTACGTATATTGAATAGACTTTAAAAAAAAGTGCAAAAAACAGAAATATTTTCCATAGATGCTGCCTGACTTGCTGAGTTCCTCCAGCACTTCGTGTGTGTTGCCAGGGCATTTACAAATCTAACCTATAACCTCTTTGGGCCAGGCATGTTTTCCCAAATTATGAAGTAAACAAGAGAACAATCCACAGATAACTGTCTATGAACTGTTTTGCTTCCAGTAATGTTTTGAACTCAGTCTCTCAAGCACATAAGCTGGTTTATTCACACATCACCGGCTCAGTTATAATCCAGGAGTTGAGCTGATGGCCAACGTACAATGTTAGAGATAGCGGTATGGATTTTTATTTCAACCTCATTGAATAGGAATTCTACACAATAGTGACATTTATGCAACATCTAGAAAGGCACATGAATAGGAAGGGAGAGGAGACACAGAGACCACATAAAGGAAAATGGAATCAGTTTGGATTGGCATCCTGTTCATCGGTGATACACCTGTTCATGTGCTGTTCCGTTCTATGTTCTGTGCAGCATGGTAGTGTAGTGGTTAGCACAACACTTTACAGTAAGGCAACTATGGTTATAATTCCCGCCATTGCCTGTAAGGAATCTGTACTTTCACCCGGGGTTTCCTCCGGGTGCTCTGGTTTCCTCCCACAGTCCAAAGACCTACTGGTTGGTAGGTTAATTAGTCCTGTGATTAGGCTGGGATTAGATTGGGAGGGGGCTGCTGGTCAGTGTGGCTCGAAGGGCCAGTAGGGCCTGTCCTGTGCTGTATCTCCATAAATAAACACACAGTCCTCAAACAGACTCTAGACTCCGTAATTTACTATAAGTACCTCCCACCACCAACAGGAAAACCACCAACATCCCAGGGTCAAATTAAAGCACGTACACCAGAAAACCATACGGTTAAAGGCAAAGAAGCAGCCAAAGACTGTTGCAGCATTACAGGATTCAGCAGAAACTAACACACTGCTGCGATGGAGAGGCTGAGATAGGGAAGTTTAACAGCAACAAGTCTCACCAAATAAATGTTACTTTATCCTTGACGTTATGGTCACGAGAGAATGTAGTGAGTTATTTTCTTAAAAAAAACAGAAAACTGAAACCTCATCTGTTTATCCCTGTGATTCAAAGAACAGTTGGACTTTTTTTCTTTAATGTTGTAACTAACAAACTTGCCACTTTCAGTATCACAAAAAATTATTAAATGGTGTGATATTTTAATTGCATTTAGGCTTAAATGGGGTTGGCATTGTTAAGAATACTGCATCTTGTTGTGCATTAATTAGGTATTTCATTTCCTTGAGTATACAACAATAATTTACATGTATATAGCACTTTTAACTGAGAAAATTGTCTCAGGATGCATCTACAACCAACAGACTCACTTTCAAGACCCCTTTACAACATGTTCTCAGTAGCTATTTTCTTGCACAGATTGCCTTCTTTTGCACATTGGTTGCTTGTCTGTCCTTGTCTATGTATAGATTTTTTTTGTCTATTTTATTGTATTTCTTTACTTTCCTATAAATGCCTACAGGAAAATGAATCTCAAGGTGGTATAAGCTGACACACGAGGGGTGATTGATAAGTTCGTGGCCTAGGGTAGACAGAGTCAGTTTTAGAAAACCTTTCACATTTATTTTTCCTACATTTACACACTTAGTCCAGTGGCCGTGGAGCATACGGATCCCTTCTTTGTAGAAGTCGGTGTCTTGGACCTCCAGAAGTGGTCCACAGCAAGAGTGATTGATAAGTTTGTGGCCTAAGGTAAAAGGAGATGAGTTATTAACTTAAACAACAGGAATTCTGCAGATGCTGGAAATTCAAGCAACACACATCAAAGTTGCTGGTGAACGCAGCAGACCAGGCAGCATCTCTAGGAAGAGGTACAGTCGACGTTTCAGGCCAAGACCCTTTGTCAGGACTAACTGAAGGAAGAGTTAGTAAGAGATTTGAAAGTGGAAGGGGGAGGGGGAGATCCAAAATGATAGGGGAAGACAGGAGGGGGAGGGATAGAGCCAAGAGCTGGACAGGTGATTGGCAAAGGGGATATGAGAGGATCATGGGACAGGAGGTCCGACTAATTCCAGACCTAATCAGTTCCCCTCTACCACCACTCTGCTCCGTCTAGCGGAATTAGTCCTTACTCTTAATAATTTCTCCTTTGGCTCCTCCTACTTCCTCCAAACTAAAGGTGTAGCTATGGGCAGCCGTATGGGTCCTAGCTATGCCTGCCTTTTTGTTGGCTTTGTGGAACAATCTATGTTCCGTGCCTATTCTGGTATCTGTCCCCCACTTTTCCTTCGCTACATCGACGACTGCATTGGCGCTGCTTCCTGCACGCATGCTGAGCTCGTTGACTTTATTAACTTTGCCTCCAACTTTCACCCTGCCCTCAAGTTTACCTGGTCCATTTCCGACACCTCCCTCCCCTTTCTAGATCTTTCTGTCTCTGTCTCTGGAGACAGCTTATCCACTGATGTCTACTATAAGCCTACTGACAGCTATCTGGACTATTCCTCTTCTCACCCTGTCTCTTGCAAAAATGCCATCCCCTTCTCGCAATTCCTCCATCTCCGCCGCATCTGCTCTCAGGATGAGGCTTTTCATTCCAGGACGAGGGAGATGTCCTCCTTTTTTAAAGAAAGGGGCTTCCCTTCCTCCACTATCAACTCTGCTCTCAAACGCATCTCCCCCATTTCACGTACATCTGCTCTCACTCCATCCTCCCGCCACCCCACTAGGAATAGGGTTCCCCTGGTCCTCACCTACCACCCCACCAGCCTCCGGGTCCAACATATTATTCTCCGTAACTTCTGCCACCTCCAACGGGATCCCACCATTAAGCACATCTTTCCCTCTGCCCCCCCCCCCGCTTTCCGCAGGTATCGCTCCCTACGCAACTCCCTTGTCCATTCGTCCCCCCCCATCCCTCCTCACTGATCTCCCTCCTGGCACTTATCCGTGTAAGCGGAACAAGTGCTACACATGCCCTTACACTTCCTCCCTTACCACCATTCAGGGCCCCAGACAGTCCTTCCAGGTGAGGCAACACTTCACCTGTGAGTCGGCTGGGGTGATATACTGCGTCCAGTGCTCCCAATGTGGCCTTCTATATATTGGCGAGACCCGACGCAGACTGGGAGACCACTTTGCTGAACACCTACGCTCTGTCCGCCACAGAAAGCAGGATCTCCCAGTGGCCACCCATTTTAATTCCACATCCCATTCCCATTCTGACATGTCTATCCACGGCCTCCTCTACTGTATAGATGAAGCCACACTCAGCTTGGAGGAACAACACCTTATATTCCGTCTGGGTAGCCTCCAACCTGATGGCATGAACATCGACTTCTCTAACCTCCGCTAATGCCCCACCTCCCCCTCGTACCCCATCTGTTATTTATTTTTATACACACATTCTTTCTCTCACTCTCCTTTTTCTCCCTCTGTCCCTCTGACTATATCCTTGCCCATCCTCTGGGTTCCCCCCCGTTGTCTTTCTTCCCGGGCCTCCTGTCCCATGATCCTCTCATATCCCCTTTGCCAATCACCTGTCCAGCTCTTGGCTCCATCCCTCCCCCTCCTGTCTTCTCCTATCATTTTGGATCTCCCCCTCCCCGTCCCACTTTCAAATCTCTTACTAACTCTTCCTTCAGTTAGTCTTGACGAGGGGTTTCGGCCTGAAACGTCAACTGTACCTCTTCCTAGAGATGCTGCCTGGCCTGCTGCGTTCACCAGCAACTTTGATGTGTGAGTTATTAACTTCAAACTTTCTGCATTTTCACTCAGAGTAGAACTGCACGTGCATGAAACGAGAGCTGTATAACTCATCACCTTCTACTGTAGACTATGGACTTATCAATCACCCCTGCTGTGGACCACTTCTACAAAGAAGGGATCTGTATGCTCCACAACCACTGGACTAAATGTGCACATGTAGGAGGGGACTATGTTGAAAAATAAATGTGCTAAGTTTTCTAAAATTGACTCCTTCTACCTTGGGCCATGAACTTATCAGTCACCCCTCATATACATACTTTGACTTTGAAAGCATTACCAAAATTTGAGTTGCAGAAAGGATAAAGGGTAGACTTTTAAGAAACATTTTAAGAGAGAATTGAAAAATAAAGAGGAAGCTACAGTACTGGTTGACTGCGAAGTATGTTGTGATGTTCTGAGGATCTCATACAATTACAAATTCTCTCTTTCTCTCAGATGGTACCCTAGAACTTTTACAGAAGCTGTACCAAACTTTATTGTGTCCTTCACCACATATTCCTGCTTCTTGGAATTTACCAGTCTATGCTCTTCCATGATGGAGGGTTCTGTCTTTGAAGACAACTGTGCTACAGGAAGACGAAAGTGCACCTTTCACTGGGATGATCTGCCAGTAGCAGCTGACATTCGTCTCAGATTGGGTGGCGCGATAGTACTACAGTTAGTGCACAGTGTGAGCAGTCTGTGAGGAGTTCCTATGTTCTCCCTGTGACCACATGTGTTTTCTCCAGTTTCTTCCCACATTCCAAAGACATACATTTAGAGTTGGCAAGCTGTGGGCATGCCACGTTGGTGCTGGAAGCGTGTGGACACTTGCGAGCCGGCCCCAGCACAATCCTCAGACTACGTTGGTCATTGACGCCAAAATGACACATTTCGCCGTATGTTTTGATGCACGTGTGATCAATAAAACTAATCTTTCTTTTTATCTTCTTAACAGACAACCCATACAGAATAGAGATACAACTCAGCTGTGCAAGATGAACTTACACAAGGACCATTGCAAAACCCCAAACCGTTTTGCCAAATGCACACTGCAGAAGGAGCATTCACTGTATGTTTCAATGTACATGTGACAAATAAAGCTGGTCCTTAAAATAACTCGCATGGTGTGGTGTGGGAGATGGAGACTTGAGGCTGTGGCACATTAGTGAATATATTCTCTGTAGCCACTTTATTAGGTACAGCTGTAAACTTGCTCATTAATATTTATTTATTTATTGAGGAATAGGCCCTTCTGGCACTTCGAGCCACGCTGCCTAGCAACCCCCTGATTTAATCCTCGCCTAATCACAGGTCATTTTACAATGACCAATTAACCTACCAACTGGTATGTCTTTAGTTTGTGGGAGAAAATGGGAGCACCCGGAAGAAACCCATGCAGTCACGGGTAGAACATACAAACTCATTTCAGGCAGCGGGGGGAATTGAACCCACATCACCTCTACTGTAAAGCATTGCACTAACTGCCATGCTACCCTGCTGCCCATGCAAATATCTAATCAGCCAATCTTGTGGCAGCAATTCAATGCATAGAAAACATGGTCAAGACATTCAGCTGTTGTTCAGACAAACCATCAGAATGGGGAAGAAATATGATCTAAGTGACTTTGACTGTGGAATGAGCATTGGTGCCAGACAGGGTGGTTTGAGTATCTCAGAAATTGCTGATCCCCAGGGATTTTTACACACAACAGTCTCTAGAGTTTACAGAAAATGAGGTCAGGGGAGAAAGGTCAGACTGGTTGAAGCAGACAGGAAGGTGACAGTAACATAAATCACTTACGTCACAACAGTGGTGTGGTGAAGCTCACCTCTGAACAACAACACATCCAACCTTGACGTGGATGTCCTGCAGCAACAGAAAACCACCAATGTCCATTCAATAGCCAATATTAGGTACAAGAGATACCCAACAAAGTGGCCACTGACAGTAGCTTCTGTCACTCTAATAAATGTTGGCAATCTGCAGCAAACACAGAAGCAGCAAGGACCTGAGTTTAAAATTTTAAAATAAAAACATATTTTAACTATAATAGCTCTTCCCTTAAGTCTGGTCTCAATGAAATGACAACTGAAAGATCATAAACATCTGTTTTCTGCGTGGAGTTTATCTGGCGTGGCCAAAGGAATTGTGTGCGTACAGCTTTCCAATTCTTATTTATAAGCTCCCTGGACTGTTGAGATTAAAAAAACATATAACGCACAAGGTGCAGAGAAAGCCCCACTCTCGCAAGCTTCAGACACATTGATTGCATACAGTAAGCATCTTGAAGCACTGATGAGGTAACTGAACACTGTCTTTGTAAAATGCTCCCGATTAACTGGAGGATAACCAGACTAATGTCTGCATCTTCTACCAAGCTAACATCCCCAGCATCAAGGCTCGAATTACATCAGCTCTGATGGGCAGCCTCTCTGTTCCAAGCTCTGTCACAGTACATGATCACCACAGGACAGAGGAAAGGTTTTGTGGAATGTTCTCAAAAAGTCTTTTTGGGGGAGAAAATGCAGCATGTAACACCATCATTCCGACAGGATGCATAACGGCTTGGTTCAGCAAGCGGTCTGCATCTGACTGCAAGAAAGTTATGGACACAGCTGAGCAAATCACAGAAACCAGCCTCCCCTCTATGGACTTTGTCTATACTTCTTACCTCAGTAAAGCAGCTGGCAGAATCAAACCCCCATCCACCCCAGATGTTCGCTCTTCTCCCCTCTCCCGTAGGGAAGATGATACTAAAGCCTGAGTGCACATTCCACCGGGCTCAAGGACTTCTGTCCCACTGATATCAGACTCTGAACGGACCTTTGGTACAAGAAAATGGATTCCATCGCATAATCGACCTTGCTATGATCTTGTACTTTACCATTTGCCCGTATTGTATTTCTTCAGTAGCTTTTACAAGTTATTCTGCATTGTTATTGTATAACCTTATTCTAGCATGATTTGATCTGTATGAACAGTGTGCAAGACAAGCTTTTCATTGTATCATGGTACATGTGACATTAATAAACCCGTACGAAAACCATCTCACAAGATTCCCTGCCCCATGAGTGTCTGTAATGAAAATGGTGTGTCCAGGGTTGCATTCTGAAACTCAAGTCCCTCCATAGACAGCAAAAAGGAGCCATGACCAAAACTGATGAAAGGAACATGCTGGAAACACAATGCTTCACTGGAAGCCTGTAGATCTCTAATAACCACGTCTGCCTCCTCAGAAACCATAGACATGTGGTGGGAGCAAATCATTACTGATTCTGTGGGACTGTCTCAGAGGGGGAAAAACTCTTTAGGCTCATAAAATAATAAGCATCCGTCAGTCTCGTGAGACCATGGATTTGTGCCTTGGAAGGCTTCCAGGGTGCAGGCCTGAGCAAGGTTGTATGGAAGACCAGCAGTTGCCCATGCTGCAAGTCTCCCCTCTCCGCGCCACCGATGTAGTGCAAGGGAAGGGCACTGGTGTCATCGCAGAGCAATGTGTGGTTAAGTGCCTTGCTCAGATCACTAGACCAACGCCCTAACCACTTGGCCGCGCCCCAACACAAGGCTAATGAAATACTGTTACAAGAATGGCTCAAAGCTCAAAGTAAAACTTATTATCAGAGTACACATATGTCCCTACATACAACCCTGAGATTCTTTTCCTGTGTGCATACTTAGCAAATCTATAGAACAATAACCGTAAACATGATTTGCAAACTGTAAACATCAACTGTAAACTGTAAACAAGCTGTGCAAATTCAGATAATAAATAAACATCAATAAATAACAAGGATGAAATAACAAGATAAAAGAGTCCTTAAATGAGTGTGGTTATCCCTTTTTGTTCAAGAGCCTGATGTTTGGGGGGTAGTAACTGTTCCTGAACCTGGTGGTGTGAGTCCTAAGGCACTTGTACCTTCTTCCTGCAGGAAAAGAGCATGGCCTGGGTGGTGAGGATCTTTGATGCTGGATGCTGCTTTTCTATGGCAACATTTCATGTAGATGTGCTCAATGGTTCAGAGGGCTTTACTCGTGATGTACTGGATTGAATCCACTACTCTTTTCCACTCAAAGGCATTGGTGTGCCCATACCAGGCCATAATGCAGCCAGTCAGCACACTTCTCTGAGCCTTCGTAGACTCCTGAGGAAGTAGAAGTGCTGTCATGCTTTCTTCTCAATTATATTTATATGAAGGATTCAGGACAGGTCCTCTAAGATGGTGACACCGAGGAATTTAAAGTTAATGATCCTTTCCACCTCTGATCTTCTGATGGTTACTGGCTCATGGACCTCTGGTTTCCCTCTCCTGAAGTATACAATCAGTTCCCTGGTCTTACTGACATTGAGTAAGAGGTTGCTGTTATTACACCCTCAACCAAATTTCCACTCTCCCTCCTGTATGCTGATTCATCACCACCTTTGATATGGCCCACAACAGTGATGTCATCAGCAAACTTGTATATGGTGTTGGAGCTGTACTTAGCCACACAGTCACAGGTGTAAAGTGAGTAGAGCAGGGGGATAAATACACATCCTTGCAGTGTTCCTGTGCTGATAGAGATTGTGGAGGAAATGTTTTTGCCAATCTGAACTGACTGGGGTCTGCAAGTGAGGAAATCCAGAATCCAATTGTACAAAGGAGTATCGAGGCCTATGTCCTGGAGTTTATTGATTGGCTTTGAGGAGACGATGCTGTTAATTGCCGAGCTGTAATCAATAAAATGCATCCTGATCTATGCATCTTTGCTGTTCAGATGATCCAGGGTTGTGTGAAGAACCAACGAGATGACTTCTGCTGTAGACTTGTTGCTTTGGTCTGCGGATTTTTGGAGCGGATTTAAGTCACCGCTCAGACATGAGCTGATATGCTTCAAACAGCAGCCTCTCAAAACACTTCATCACTGTAGGTGTAAGTACCACTGGGCGATAGTTAATTTGGACAGGTTACCACGCTCTTGTTAGGCACTGGTATGATTGAAGCCTGCTTGAAGCAGGTGAGTGCCGCACAGTGCCGGAGCGAGAGGTTAAAATATCCCCGAATACACCAGGCACAGGTCTTCAGCACTCAGCCAGGTATTCTGTCCAGACTAGATGCTTTCCTTGGATTCACTCTCTTGAAGGCAGCCCACACATCATCATCAGATGCTGTGACCAAAGGATCATCGGGAGACATACCGGTGCGCGATGGATCCTCCCTGTTCTGGTGATCAAAGCGAGCACAGAAGGCATTGAACTCACCTGGAAGCAAAATGCTGCTGTCCTTTATGTCGCGAGATTTAACTTTGTAACTGTGAGGGAAATTGTCACCAGTCAGAAAAAAAATCATCTCACGTCATTTAGCCCTGAGAGTGGTACCTTTTATTTTGTGCAGCCTGAAATGTTCCTCAGTTCAGAGTTAATGTTTTTCTTCAAATAGAAGCTTTTAAATAATCACTAAGGTCTACTACATGTGCAGTTTTACATGATAGGTATCTCAGCAGGATATTTAGATAGACATAAACATTTGTGGAGTTAGTGTAAAATTGTTACTATTCATGTATTTTAATTTTCCTATGCTTGCTTATAATTTTAAATAATCACCTACAGGTGTATAGTTTTTCAGTATATTTTCAGTAATTGTAGTACAGTTGTTTCTGTATGTTTCTAGAAGTTTCTCTGCAGCCTGTGTCATGTCACTGAAGCTATTTCACAGGTGACCTCTCATCACTGCAATATGATTTATCTCTCTAGTGAGCAACATTTTGGTATAAGACAACTACAGCTTCAGAGGTTTCTTTCTTTTTCTCGTTCTCCTTCATCTTCTCTCTCCCGTACAGTACAGTGAGGTGGTTAACGTCAATTTTTATTGTTGCGAACACCAAATAAAAAGGCTATAATTACAAGATTTACTCCTCATTCTTGACTTCCAAAGAACCTCTGGATCAATATCACTGCATCAAACATGCTGGACATGGGGAAGTAAACGGTAGGGTCTGTAGCACATTCAGACTTCCATAATAGCATTACCCGCCTTACTTTAACTAACTATAGTGACAGATTTGCTCTGAGTATTCATTCTCATGTATTGACTGGCTGCATCACAGCCTGGCATGGGAACACCAATGCCTTTGAAAGGAAAATCTAACAAAAGGTAATGGATTTAGCCTAGTACATCACAGGTAAAGGCATCCCAACCATTGAGCACATCTACATGAAACGCTGTCGTAGGAAAGCAGCACCTATCCTCAGATTCCTCACCACCCAGGCCATGCTCTTTTCTTGTTGTTGCCATCAGGCAGAAGGTATAAGAGCCTCAGGTCTCACAGCACCAGGTTCAGGAACAGTAACCACCCCTCAACCATCAGGCTCCTGAACAAAACGGTTTAACTACATTCACTTGCCCATCCATTGAGATACTTCCACAACCAGTGATCTCACTTTAAGGACTCTTTATCTTGTTTTTCATGTTCTTCTTACTTATTGCTGTCTATTTATATTTGCATTTGCACAGTTTGTTGTCGACTAGTTGATCTTTCATTGATCCTGTTACAGTTACCATTGTATAGATTTGCTGAGTATGCTCACAGGAAAATGAATCTCAGGGTTGTATATGGTGACATACATGTACTTTCCTAATAAAATTTACTTTGAACTTTATAGATCTGGCCACCAGGTAAATCTATGCATACTTTCTGTTTCAACTACTCCAGATTAATAGCAAGTTTCACATTCCAAACAAAAGACGAATATTAAAATCAAACATAAATGCTGGAGACCTGAAATAACCGGAAATACTGAAAACACTTGGCACGTTTCGTAGCATTTATTTTGAGTCCTGCTGAAGGGTCTCGGCCCGAAACTTTGACTGTTGACTCCTTTCCATAGATAGTGCCTGGCCTGCTGAGTTCCTCCAGTATTCTGTGTGTGTTGCCTCAATTTCCTGCATCTGCAGATTTTCTCTTGTTTGTGTCTCGCAGAATTTACGGCAGATTTCTGACCTGAGATTTTAACCCTTGTTTCTCTTCCCGCAGATATTGTCTGACCTGTGAGTGTTTAAAGCATAGACTGTTTTTGATCTACATTCTAAATACGCCAAGACGTTTTCTTCTCTGAAACAGTATTCAAGATTGTAGATTTGTTTGATTGCAAATGAAAGGATCCAATAATACAGATGATATGGAATGTACTTTGACTATGTACTCAATATTGCAAATGAGAAAATGATGATATAATTCCGCACATCATGAATGAAATGTGGCTGATGTTGAGCAAATAGCAAGCTTTAACATTGTACAGAGTGAGCAAATTGAACATTGGGATATATTCCAATTCCATTTCTCATTAAATGCAAAACAGTACTTTCACACATGCTTTCCTTCATAATTGAAACACAAGTCTCCCTCACAAACACCAAGAATGTGAGAACAATCCATTGTCAACACCTCAGATTCAAACTGTACACCAGAACTAAAGTGTAAATTACTCTTTCAGAAAATTTTAACAGTTGAACTATTAGCTCCATTTTAGTTCATGCCATTAAAACTAAGGGAACCCTACATATAAAATCAGATAAATTAACTTCCCGTCACTTGGTTCTTCGGTTTGTTTTTTTGTTTTTACTTAGTCATATTAAACCTTAAAAATATATTACCCTAATATTCAACCATTGTGTAATTAAGATATGGAATGGGAAATGTTTGAACTGTATTGTTGGTTACACCAGTTCTTAGAGTCATAGAGAAGTACAGTTCAGAAACAGGCCCTTTGGCCCATCTAGTCCATGCCAAAAACCATTTAAACTACCTACTCCCAACGACCTCACCAGGCCCATCGCCCTCCATATCCCTACTTTTGATGTACCTATCCAAACTTCTCTTAAACAAGTTCTTACCTGGCACCTGCCACATCAACGCCAACCATCAACTGTCCGTTCAGCATTAACACTTCGTCTCGAATTTTAATCTTCTCGCATCTTGCAGCAGGACTGTGCTTTTCCACTTCTGTAACCCAGATGTATCCCACATCCAACACGGGCCCTTTGCTATTTTTCTTTTTCTTCCTACTCTTTTTGCTGTTGCAGTCACTCGGAGAATCCCAATAGATTGGGATATTCCCAAAACGCACTCCAAGATCATCTTTGTCTCCTTCTGTTCTGATCAAGTAAGCGACACAAATTTCAAAATCGTCTCTTTCCTTTTGATCTGGTTGTCTGACACTTGCTTCCACTCCAAAACTGAGGTGAATGTATTCACAAAGCATCTGAATAGCTGACTGGCACAGTTGAAGTCCAGGTGTTTCTTGTTCTTCCTTCAGTCTGATGTCCAGCCAGTGTTCTAGGAGAGGGAGATAGAGCTTGGCACTTTCTGAAGTTATTGGCATTGTGGGGCCAGCCAGTATCCCCACATTATCCAAAATCCTAGCCACGGGAAAACATACTGATATTCGTCAGGTTATCAATCTTCAGGGAACTGTGGTTGTTCTCATTTGGGAACTGAACACAGCTTAGGCTCATATGGCATTGAAGAACAGCAAGAAATGGTGTTGGGAAAGAATCTTTGACAAAATGAACACAATGGTAAGCTGGAGAATACGTGGGGAGAGGCAGCTCACAACCAGGAACTGAAAACCATGTCACTGACAATGGCAGAGGGTGACTTGAAATGCCACAGAAGTAGTTTTACTTGTGCTTGCATCTTAAAAAAAAAGAGAAAAACACAATTCAAGTATCAGCTCAAACCACAATAAGTCAGTTCAAGAATTATTTGATGGAAGTTTCAATTATATTCAAGTAAAATCTGTCAACATTATTTGAATGCAGTCAATTTTCCTCATACAACAGAGTAATTCATGGTGTTAGGGGGCACAAAACGGGGGGGGGCGGAGAGGGAAGAGGCGGAGAAAGGATGGGGGGTGAAGGAGGGGGAGAGAGAGAGGTGGGGTGAGGGAAGGGGAGAGGGAGTGTAGAAAGAAGGGGTGAGAGAAGGTAGAAAGAGGGTGTAGGAGTATGTAGGAGGGGGAGAAAGGGGAGGGGGAAGTGAGGGGGGAAGAGAGTGGGGAGAGAAGGGAAGGGGAGAGGGGGAGAGGGGGAGGAGGGAGAGAGGGAAAGAGGCCAGAGAGGGTAGTTAGGGAAAGAGGGAGAGAGGGGGAAGGGGAGGGGAGGCGGAGGGGATGGGGAGGGGGAAGGATGAGGAAGAGAGAGTGGGGGAGAGAGAGAGAGAGATGAAGAGAGCTGTATCCTGAGTACAGAATTGATAGGGAGCATTGATAATAGGCAAGTCTTTATCCTAATTCTATCGTACCTGTAATGATATCACAATGCCCCCAGCCTTATATTGATGTTACAGGACAGGATCAAGACTTGAAATCACCAGGATATTCCTGTGGCAACAAAGACCACCATCAGTTAGAATGGCAGCTTACAGTACATGGGTTGTATCTATCTGATGTGACATGTTGTTGAAATTAACCACAGTTTACACAGACTTCAATTGATTACACCAAGCTCGCAGTGGATGTCATCTTGTGTATGTAGAAATGCCGTGTTCAACATTAGATAAGTCGGCAAATAGACAGGGAACATAATCAGCCACTTTGAGATAGTTGAGACAAAAAGCTGAGATAAAAGGAATTCACATCAACACTTTGACAGGTACATCAAAATGCTAAGCTTGGACATGCTGATAAGATATGGATAAGGGGTAAAATGTTATGAATATACTGTAAACTAGCATGAGATGTACTATTCAGCTGAACTCAGCCAGTGACAAGGAGCAGACAAGATAGTGCAACAGGCATTTCCAGTGCAATAACTAAGGCTCATGCAGCATTGTAACATGGAAGTATCAAGATGATACACAGCAGCGAATGTGAGTTTGAGTGCAACACTCAAGAGAAGTTTGGATAACTACGTGGATGGGAGGGGTATAGAGAGCTGTGGTCCAAGTGCAGGTCGATGGGACTAGGCAGAATAATCGTTCAGGACAGATGAGATGGGCCGACAGCCCTGTTCCTATGTTGTAACTCTGAAAAAATGATGAATGTACTATAAAATAAATATACCGCAGTCAGTAAATTACTTCAACTATCATTAGCGTATGGAAACATATTTAACTATGGTTAAGTGCCAATAATTTTAACTGGAGAGAGATATGACATCTCAGTATTTTTTGCGAGGGTTAATGGTTGAGTGTTAGTAAAGTCACAGTAAGATATGGAATTGTAAAATAAAGGTATAAATCAGTTACTATTTAGTTTCTTTTAATATGCATTGTTCAAGAGATCTGATACTATAGATATAACCACAGCAGCTCAAATATCCAAGGTAATTTGGACTATTATATTTTAAAAGAATTCACAGGGCTATCTATACCAAACAGTCCTGTGAATGTAGAAACATCCATTACCTGCAGAACATTTAGGGAATGCATTACTAAGGCCAAAAGGATAGAAAAAGTATTTTATATTATTTCATTTCATTGTAACTAGTTCAAGAATGCAAAAGACATACATCCTGTGTGCAGACCTCAAAAGTTGGATTGCATTATATCCCTGTATCACATGCAACAAGTTATCATCTCTAGGAAAAAAATGTGTCTGCCTTGGCTTCATTTCTGTCCAGAGTCAGAAAAATGAGCATCAAGATCTAACTAACACTTCAAAATTGTATTTCTATGTGGATCACCAACAGTACAGTTTATAATGAAGGACATGTGAATTATTATGAATCTTTAGGATACGACTGTGGAAGTAATATTGTATTGCAGTGATTTAGTTTGAGAATGAATTGGTTTGCATTTCATTACAGGAAAAATGCTGACAACATACAGCTGACTAATTAGCGGAGGAGAACCATGGTACAAACGGACAGTGAGGAGAAAACTGTTCATTTCCGACAGCAAGTCTCATTTTAATCACTGTCTGGCAACAATTGATGGATTCAGTTCTGAAAATCCTTTCCATTTGGTTAACCATGAAAAAAATACCATCGCCTTAATGTGGGAACACAAACAAACAAACCTTAAACACTTAACGCCATATGAAAGCAATTTATGCAATCAAGATTTTTTTTTAAGTGAGGCTGTGTAATCTGGTAACAATTTCTACATTTTCTTGTGCTATTCTTCAGTATTATCTAATTGTGGTGTGTTTTTATTAGTATTAAATACGAAACTAAGTTAGACTTTATTGTGCTTCTGTCTTCAGGGTACAGGTGTTTTAAATAAAAAGGGGCACTGAATCTGACTCCATAAAATCACAGCATGTGCTTCCGTTAATGTAACCCAATTTCCACTTCTCACTGCTGGAGTGCACAAGCCATATTTTGTACCATTTCGGTGAGACTTTCACAAAATGGATTTGTAGGTATTTCCCAGAACTTTCTGCACATAAAATGTGCATAGGTCCGGCAAACCTCTATTAATTCTGACCTCTGCAATTGTAGACTGGTTCCTAGAGTATGAGGCTTCTCTTTCCATATGCAGCCTTGACATTTTAATAGCTCCTCTGTGACCTAATCCAATCTTTGAGCTTTAATCTTTTTAACTATTCCAATACATCTTAAAGCAAAGTTTGAAAAGTTCTATCTCCCAGTCCTCACATTGATACTGATACCTACAGAACTTGTTGGTACAGTCTTTCATTGATCCTATTATGGTTACTATTCTATTATGAATTTATTGAGCATGCCCGCAAGGAAATAAATCTCAGGCTTGTACCATCCTCATTGCTTTGATAATAAATTTACTTTGAACTTATTAATACATGTGATTTGTTTCATGACAATGACCACTGCATTACAGTGACCATTGTAGCTTGATGAGCATTCAACAAGGTCTAGGCAGAATAAGAACAATTGAAGGGTTCGACCTGAAATGTCGGAGGCACATTTCCCTCCCACAGATGCTGCCTGACTCATTGAGGTCCTCCAATATCTTGTTCGCTGTTCAAAATTCAGTAACTACATCCTCGTGTCTACAGCTGAAATCTGGATTGGTCTCCCAATCGCTAGAGGACAGCAGAAGTTGGATCTCAATCCTTCTGTGTGACAATTCTTTCCTTTCTGTGACTGACATACTTGGATACAATTTTCATTTTAATCTTATTTTGATTGTATCACTAGCTTTTCAAAAAGCTATATTCTCTCCTTTTGTACAATTTCTCATGTTTTCCTGTACAGATGCACCTTAACATCATTACTCATTACTTTTGCTTTCAATATACTGTATTGTTTATTTATCTCTTTTGATACTTTTCTATATATATATATAAAATTTTGTTTTCTAATTAGCAGCTTCACACATGACTCCCATTGTGTGAAGATGATGATCACGTTTGGCCCCAGGACCTTAGACCATAAGATATAGGAGCAGAATTAGGCCATTTGGCCCATCGAGCCTGCTCCGCCATTTCATCATGGTGGATTCAATTTTCCTCTTGGTCCCAATTTCCTGCCTTTTCCCCATATCCCTTCATGCCCTGACCAATCAAGACTCTATCAACTTCTGCCTTAAATATACATAAAGACTCAGCCTCTACAGCTGCCTGTGGCAACAAATTCCCTAGACTCACCACTCTCTGGACAAAGAAATACCTCCTCATCTCTGTTCTATAAGGACACCCTCAATTCTGAGGCTGTATTCTCAGGTTTTAGACTTTCCCACCATAGGAAGCATTCTCTCCATATTCACTCTATCAAGGCCTTTCACCATTCAACACATCAGACCACCTGGCCTACAGTACCCTTACTTCTGCCTATTTCTCTTCCTGAAGACTGGAGTGAAATTTGCAATTTTCCAGTATTCTGCAACCATTCCAGAATCTAGTGATTCTTTAAAAATCATTATTAACGCCTCCACAATCTCTTCCGCCACCTCGTTCAGAACCCTGGGATGTACACCGTCTGGTACAGGTAACTTATCTACCTTCAGATCTTTCTGTTCCCCAAGAACCTTCTCTCTAGTTACGGCAACGTGACACACTTCATGACCCCTGACACCTAGAAATTCCACCATACTGCTAGTGCCTTCCACAGTGAAGACTCCTCTTACTCTTTTATCTTCTCACTAAAATGTCTGTTTCATTTTTTGATGACCCTCTGACATAAACTTCACTTAGAGCCACTGAAGTAAAGAATTGCAGCTGGAATAGCATTATTAATGACCCCACCCAACCTGCATGGGGTTCTCTGTCTATTTGCTATCTGACTCAACATTAAGCAAAACATGTATATATACATAAGTTGAAGACCACTGCAACTTTAGTATAATCAATTGAACAATCTTCTCATCTCTCATTGGGCAAAAGATAAAAGCCTGAAAGCACGTACCACCAGCTTAGGGACAATTTCTATCCCTCTGTTATCAAACTCTTTAATGGACCTCTCCCAAGAGAGGATGGATTCTTGGCCTCACAGTCCGTCTCGTTATGATCTTTCACTTTATCGTTTACCTACAGTGCACTTTCTCAGTAGCTTTTACACTTTATTCTGCATTATTATTGCTTTACCTTATTCTAGTTCAATCCACTGTGCAATGATATTATCTCCAAGGTGAGCTGTACATGTGGCAATAATGAACCAGTACCAATGATGGAGGAGCATCCTGGCCATTGCACCATCTGGATACACAGCTCCTGCCTTAACAGGTGTCATGACAAAATTTGGCTCAGGGAAATAAAGGTTCAGAATTGCTCGGAACGGTACATCTTTCATTAAGTTAGCCGCTGGTGTAGCGGCATCATCGCCGGACTTCGAGGCAAATGATCCGGAGTTCGAATCCAGCCGGCTCCTTGCACGCTTTCCACCCCTGCTGGGCTGAGCGCTGAGCTAGCAACTTGGCTTTGGAAAGATAAATAATCAAATGCTACAGAAATGGCAAAAATGCCGCCCGATGCACCCCAAGCTGCGAAAAAGAAGAACAACAATACCTTTAACATTGTTAAAGCTGGAAGGGGAAAGTAGTGGGATTCCGTGGGGAACTAAACAAGGGTCTGCAATGAATTTGAACTGAGAACAATAGGCTGGAAGGAAGAGCCAGAGTTAGAATATGAAAACTGTAGTCCTCAGTATACAGGTCGGAGGCAGACACACGGAAAGTAGACTTCTTTAAGAGTCGTCAGTCATAGAGTAGCATTGACAAGGCCACATTAAGGAGTGCTGAGAACAATATTGGGACATAAGGAAGGATGTAAATGTCATTTGAGCTTTAACAAACTAATACCTGGCTGGCTGTCTTATGAGGACAGGTTGGAGAGTGAAAGGGTACTTTTTTGAACATATAAAATCCTGAGCAATCTTGACAGGGTGGATGTAGACAGGGTGTTTCATCATATGGGAGAAGCTACAACTATGATTCACTGTTTAACAATGGCTGGATTTTGTCAGTGCTTGTAAGCCTTTGGGACTCAGCCCCAATACTTTCTTCAGACTGCAGAATTCTATTAAATTAAGTAGCTAAAGAGACTCTGGTTCCACATTAAAGGCAGTTTCGTGTTCCCAGACATTATTTGCTTAACAGATCTGCATTAAAAGTGTGTAAATGTGAATCCAAAATTGTTAGGAAAACGCGCCAATAGTAACAGAGTTGTAAATGATCATACAGTAATAGATGGTTGTCTCCCTGACTACAGGCCTGTGACTGTGGTGTGTGCAGGGATTGGTGCTGGGTCTGCTGTTCATTATCATCTACATGATCTTATCACTTAGATGATAATGTGGTAAACTGCATCAGCAATTTACCACTGCACATTGGATGTAGGGTGGCGCTGGAGGACTGGAGAATCGCAAGTGTTCAGATTCCTTGTTGCAAAATGAGAGGAAAGGTGAGCAAAACAATTATATATAGGCCAGCTAGTTTAATCTCCATGATGAAAAGACATTTCGAAACAGTGGTTATAATAAAAATATTGAAAAAAGGAGAAAGAAACAGTGGTCCAGAATAGGTTTAATGGTCATCTGCAGGAAAATGAATTACTTAAGGTAAGTCAGCAGAGATTTGTTAAGGGCAAGTTTTGCTGATGAGAGATAGGATATTTTGACATGGTAATGCAATCTACATGATGTACCTTGTTTGCAAGAAGGTTTCTGATAAAGTGCCACTTATCAGGAAAAAAATGAAGTGCATAGTCTAGAAGGAACACTGATAGTATGAACACAAAATTGGGTAAGTAACAGGCAGGGGAGGTGAATTTTTTTTTAAATTGGAGTGGAAGGATACTGGCATTCCCCACAGGTCCGTGTTGCAGTCATTGCTTCATTCTTCCATTGAGATGGCAAATTGGTCATTTGCAGCGACCTTTCTGAGTCCAAACAAAGGTTTAATTGTTCACTTGTTACATCTTTTTTACGATTGCAAGATACTGCTGGATATGAAGAACATCAAGATACAGGCCTACCCCATCAGCAAACTGATTGATTGCAGTGGAGCTAGAATTATTTTGTACCATATTGCTACCAGCTACAGCCACCCAAAGAGAAAGGGTCAAAGGCAGTGCACGACCGGGCAAATAGTGAAAACAAATGTGATTGCAAGACCCTGTTGGACATTGGTAATGAAGAATACTGCAAGTCCAGTGCACTGGTTCGTTGGTGAAACTGATGGTGGGGAGGGGGAGGGGTGGCAGCTGTGTGGCCTCGGCTCCTGTGCGAACCAGGCCCTCATGCTGTGGGGTCACCTGTTGTAGCCACCCTGTGGAGAAGATGCCAGATAAGAAGGCACGCCACACAGCCTTCGAGGTCTCCTCCCCAAGGCGGGCCCCTAACAGGTGGGTTGGGGACTGGCTCATCTCAGTACTGCCCTCTATTGTCCGCTATCTTGAATACAAGCTGGATTGCGGTCACCTGTGGCTGCACTAGCAGGTGATGAGTACTGCTATGCGCTGGTTCTTGTAGGCACATGGATCCAGGACAACATCCCACACACCATCAATCTACAGGCCATTACCTACAAGGACTTAGGCTATATTGTTTTTTTTGTGACTATATGCTTTGATGCTATCTTAAATGCTGTGTTCCATATGCGCTTTGTACTGAGTGTGACTTTATGTACTGCGTTTTCCACCTTGGCTCCTGAGAAACGCTGTTTCATTTGGCTGTATTTGTGTGTGGTTGAATGACAATTAAACTTGAACTTTATCTCTATTGATGACCTGGACAATTTCCAAATTTGCAGAAGTCACAAAACTTGTTACTATTGCAAAATGAATGAGGATAGATGGTGTTAGATTGCAGCAGGTTATGAATAGGCTGGTGGAACAACAGTTGAAATTTAATGCAGAAACACGTGAGGCAATGTATTTGGTAGAAAGAATGAGATAAGACAGAATAAAGAGGTGCAGGAGCTGAGGGACCCAGATTACGCAAACACGTAAATTACTGAAAACACCAGAAAGTAGTTGAGATAGCAGTAAACATAACATGCATATTTCTAGGCTTTATCATGAGAAGAGTAAAGTATAATATTGGGGGAGTAACGCTGAACTTCCATAAAACACTGGTTTGGCCTCAAGTGGAATATTATGTTTACAGCAGGTCATGATATTATAGAATATATTGATGAAGATAAATAGGAAAGTTGGAATATAGACAGCAGTTGGACATCTGTGCTCTTTGTAGGATGCAAGATGTGCTCAAGGTTGCCAGGAGATTGAAAAAAGGAGTATAGATTTCAAAGTGGCACTGGCAATTGTAAAAGTATGGTAGAGGGGCTTGGGTTGCAGAGCTAAGACCATCATAAAATAAAGATTTTCAAATATGTTTAAGTGATTCCTCAGGGGAGTCAGAATAGGAAAGGAAAATCTCCAATTGTTCTATTAAGTACAGCTTAGTTTAATTATAATACAGGTTTTGTACATGCATTACTGCCTTTGAAGTAGTTCCCCTGTTCCACCACCATGTGCTCCAACAGTCTGCCCTGAAGCACTGGGCAGTTTTGCATGACCACCAGTCCCAATATCAGCGAAGGCGGAATTTCTCAATGGGGATTCCCAGTGGTGACAATGAAGAACTTCATTAAAGACAAATGTGAAAACAAGACAAATGAGACAAAGATGGTGTCACAGAAGGAAATAATGAGATCAGGAACCAATACAGAAACTTCAATTCGCGTGCAAAATGTTATCATTACAATCCAAACAGAAATCTATTACATCAACAGTAAAATGGCTAATATTACTACCAGCTTTTCCTTGGTTGTCTCCTTCCACATTTCTTTTCTGTGAATATAGTTCCACAATGCTATCAGTAACAGACATCCCACCTCTCCTGGAAGTTCCGGGAGTCTCCCACATATTAATAGCGGCTCCCTGATGCCCGCAAATTATATAGAATGTCCCGGAAATCAATTTTTTTGAGAGCGAGCGAGCAAGAGTGAGAGAGAGCGAGCGCGAGGGAGCCCACAAGAGCGAGAGAGAGTGCAAGAGTGACACGAGTGAGAGAGCGAGCGTGAGAGCAAGCGCGAGAGCGACCACAAGAGAGAGCGAGCAAGAGAGCGCAAGACAGAGAGCGCACGAGAGAGCGAGCGCAAGAGAGACGAGAGAGAGCATGCGCGCGCCATGGCAGAGTGTTCCCAAAAAAAGAAAATATAAAACGTACGTCACCCCAGACTACACTAAAGTATACCCTGCCTAATAGGGGTCAAAAATAATGATAGTGTTGCTCGCTACACTGTTTGCAACAGTGACTTTTCTATCGCCCATGGTGGGTTAAGAGTGTAAAAGACATGTTGAGGTGAGTTTAACAGGTGTCATTCGTTCATTAGCATAGCTAACATTATTTAAACTAGCTGTCTAGCTGCTAAGGAGCTACTCTATTGCAGACATCCCACCTCTCCCAGAAGTTCCGGGAGTCTCCCGCAAATTGATGGTGCTACCTCGCTGAAATGAGTTTTTGCAGGGTGGGACATCTGCAGTAACATCAAGAAGTTTGAGTTCACCACTTTGTCTGTGGACTACTTAAAGCTGCCATATCTATCACTCAGCTAAATTTCATTCTGGTAAGTATCAGCTTAGGATGAAATGACAACAATACCTTATGAACTTTGCAAGTTTAACGGGGATTATTGAGTTTTGTGCATGGAATTATTTTCCATGTTCCCTATTGAACACATAACAGCAGTTAGAATAACACAATAACAAGGCCATTATTGTATTCTGAAAACTAAAGCGGCAACATAGTTGCTCTGTGTTACAGTAAAAGATATTACATTATGCAGGCCTCCTTTAAAGTGGCCTGAAATCTGTTCTCACCAACAGTTTATGAAAGAACTGAAAACACACACCTGAGAATTCCAAGACTCTGCAGACGTCTGGGAATCACCTGTTTGAAGATTCTCTTTGCCTTGGCTTGCAACAGTTTTCTCACTATACCAGTAAACAGAGAGAACAAATAATAAAACAAAGTGTTACTAAAATCTTTGGCTCCACCCTTGGCAAAATTCCCACAAGAGTTTTTTTTTCAGTTTTTATGCTTTCTTTGGTCAATTGAGTATCAGTGCATTGGCATTGAGACAAAATGGCAGCATTTTTAGTAAGTGAGCTGCTACAAGTCCACAATTAATATTTGCTGAGAGTTGGAAGTCATTTTCACCCTGTAAACAAAATTTCTTATTATTTTTACAACAATATCAATGTATTTCATTTCATTCGTACTTATTAAATTTATACAAATGTTTCAAGTGAACACAAAAGTACGGTGAAACACACAGTCTCATCCAGCCCACCACCACACAACAAGAGTTTGCCGCAAATTATCTCATTTTAACATTTTGTTATATGAAGCATACATTTTTTTTAAACAAGGGATCTATAAGGACATACAATAAGTAATACACCCTCAGATCATTGGTTATAATTCTAAACCAAAGGCAGTAAATAATGTCTTTAGGATGAGAAAAGTGCATTGCAGTTTGTTGTATCCTCTGATCTGGCTGATTTTATTAACTTTGCCTATAAAAACTAATTAAATATACCTCTGCATATTGATTGATTTTCCACTTTAAAAAATATAAATTGAAACACTTCTAATCACAATTCTTCACTGACACAATGTACTATGCAAGGAGAGTTTACGTGTTAATGATAGACTGAGATGCAGAACATTTGGAGATGGCCTTGTGGAAGTATGAGTGATGATAGCAAAAACAAAGGTTGCTGAAGAATCGAGTGTTGAAGGAAGTTAGTGATGCAGAATAAGCCGGAGCAGAAATAATGCACAGATTTTGGATAATTGTAAGCCTGGAAAAGCTGGTATTGCAAGTAAGAGACAAAACCAGAAGGGATAAGGGCAAGATATTTACTAAATCTCCAGGAGCCAATGCAGCAGTAAGCATTAAATTGATAAAGAAAGAGACATGGTGTGAGGGAAGATCAAAGGCAGCACAGCTCTTGACCAGCTGCAGTTTAGGAAGACTGAAAGTTGACAGAATGCCCAGAAGATTAGGAATGCAGGCAATATAAGGATGGTTTCATGATGCATCAGTTGCAAGATGAACGTAAACATTGAAGAACATTGGGAAGCTTCTTACACATGCATTCAGTCCCCTTTCCAAAACACGGTGCAACCACAGAAGCTACAGAACAATGTACCCTACTCAGTTGACAATTGAGATCTCGTCATTGGTTTTCTGAGCCAAATGGATTTTTACTTTAATGCAGGGAAGCTAAATAGACAAACAAATGAAATTGTTATCTTAACATTCTTGTAAATAATGAAGTCTTGAAATACAATACCACACATGGCAAGTTCATCAGATAACGGGAAAAGATTCTGATCATTGGTTTATATGTAACAGAGTGGGAGGGATTAAAGGGGAAGGGGTGGTATAACTAGTCAGGGAAAATATCATGGTAGTCCACAGTCAGAACAGACTGGAGAACTCATCTAGTGAGGCTTTATGGTTGGAACTGAGGAATAAGAAAGGTGTAACCATGTTAATGGGGCTATATCATAGACCACCCAACAGTCCCCAGGATTTAGAGGAACAAATTTCAGAGAGATCGTGGACTGTTGCAAGAAACATAAGGTTGTTATAGTAACACACACAAAATACTGGAGGAACTCAGCAGACCAGGCAGCATCTATGGATAAAAGGACCTGCTGAAGGGTTTCAGCCCAAAATGTCAACTGTACTTTTTTCCATAGATGCTGCCTGGCCTGCTGAGTTCCTCCAGCATTTTATGTGTGTTGCTTGGATTTCCAGCATCTGCAGATTTTCTCTTGTTTGAGGTTGTTATAGTAGGTGATTTTAACTTTCCACATATTCACTGCAACTCCTATACTGTAAAAAGACTAGATGGGATAGAGTCTGTCAAACGTGTTCAGGATTTTTCCTTAATCAGTACATAGAACTCCCAATGACAGAGCGTGCAGTTCCTGATCTGCTGCTAGGGAATGAGGCAGGGCATATTACAGAAGTTTGTGTAGAGGAACACTTTGCATTTAGTGGAGAGAGTGAGCAACTTCAAGTTCCTGGATGTCAGGATCTCTGCGGATCTAACCTGGTCCTAACATATTAATGTAGCTATAAAGAAGGCAAGACAGTGGCAACGTTTCATTTCATTAGGAGTTTGAAGAGATTTGGTTTGTCACCTAAAATTCTTGTAAACTTCTGCAGATGTACCATGGATGTACCCTTTCTCCTGTGGTCCTCTTCTGCTAACATCCATTGCTCTGTCATGGCAGGTGAGCTCAGACCCGTGCCATGCTCCTCCTGTGACATGCGGGAACCCAGGGAGGCTGACAGTGTCCCTGAAGACTACGTGTGCAGGAAGTGTGTCCAGCTGCAGCTCCTGATAGACCGCATGGCAGCACTGGAGCTGCGCGTGGACTCACTCTAGAGCATCTGAGATGCTAAGAATGTTGTGGATAGCACATTTAGCTGGTTGGTCACACCGCAGTTTAAGGATCTAAGGAAAGATAGGGAATGGGTGAGCAACAGGAAGAGTAGTAGCAGGAAGGTAGTCTCGTGCGGTCATCTCTCTCCAAAACAGACATACCGCTTTGGAGTCTGTTGGGGGAGATGGCTCATCAGGTGAAGGCAGCAGCAGCCAGGATCATGGCACCTGTGGGTGGCTCTGCTGCGCATGAGGGCAAGAAAAAGAGTGGCGGAGCTGCTGTGGGAGGGGATTCCATGGCAAGGGGAATAGAGAGGAGCTTCTGTGGCCGCAAACAAGACTCCTGTATGGTGTGTTGCCTCCTGGGTGCAAGGGTCAGAGATGTCTCGGAGAGGCTGCAGGGCATTCTGAAAGGGGATGGTGAGCAGCCAGCTGTCGTGGTGCATGTAGGTCCTAACGATATAGGACGAAAACAGGATGAGGTCCTACAAGCTGAATTTAGGGCGCTAGGAGATCAATTAAAGAGTAGGACCTCAAAGGTAACCATTTCAGGATTATTACCAGTGCCACGTGCTAGCCAGAGTTGGAATAGCAGGATAGCTAGAATGAATATGTGGCTTGAACGATGGTGCAGGACGGATTCAGATTCTTGGGGCATTGGAACCACTTCTGGGGGAGGTGGGACCAGTACCATCCGGACGGTGGACATCTGGGCAGGGCCGGGATCAATGTCCTAGGGAGATTGTTTGCTAGTGCTGTTAGGGAGGTTTTAAACTAATATGGCAGGGAGATGGGAACCCACACAGAAAAGAAGAGGGAAGTGATTCAGAGACCAAAGCTAGAGTTAGTAAAGAGTAAAGAAAAAAGTAAGAGTCGAGTGCGTAAAAGTAAAAATCAAAAATTGCATAGGTCACTAGATTCTAAAAGGACAATGAGTATAAGGGCAACACACATCAAAGTTGCTGGTGAACGCAGCAGGCCAGGCAGCATCTGTAGGAAGAGGTGCAGTCGACGTTTCAGGCCGAGACCCTTTGTCAGGACTAACTGAAGGAAGAGTGAGTAAGGGATTTGAAAGTTGGAGGGGGAGGGGGAGATCCAAAATGATAGGAGAAGACAGGAGGAGGAGGGATGGAGCCAAGAGCTGGACAGGTGATTGGCAAAAGGGGATACGAGAGGATCATGGGACAGAAGGTCCGGGAAGAAAGACAAGGGGGGGGGGACCCAGAGGATGGGCAAAAGGTATATTCAGAGGGACAGAGGGAGAAAAAGGAGAGTGAGAGAAAGAATGTGTGCATAAAAATAAGTAACAGATGGGGTACGAGGGGGAGGTGGGGCCTAGCGGAAGTTAGAGAAGTCGATGTTCATGCCATCAGGTTGGAGGCTGCCCAGATGGAATATAAGGTGTTGTTCCTCCAACCTGAGTGTGGCTTCATCTTTACAGTAGAGGAGGCCGTGGATAGACATGTCAGAATGGGAATGGGATGTGGAATTAAAATGTGTGGCCACTGGGAGATCCTGCTTTCTCTGGCGGACAGAGCGTAGATGTTCAGCAAAGCGGTCTCCCAGTCTGCGTCGGGTCTCGCCAATATATAAAAGGCCACATCAGGAGCACCAGACGCAGTATATCACCCCAGTCGACTCACAGGTGAAGTGTTGCCTCACCTGGAAGGACTGTTTGGGGGCCTGAATGGTGGCAAGGGAGGAAGTGTAAGGGCATGTGTAGCACTTGTTCCGCTTACACGGATAAGTGCCAGGAGGGAGATCAGTGGGGAGGGATGGGGGGGACGAATGGACAAGGGAGTTGCGTAGGGAGCGATCCCTGCGGAATGCGGGGGGGGGGGGGAAGGAAAGATGTGCTTAGTGGTGGGATCCCGTTGGAGGTGGCGGAAGTTACGGAGAATAATATGTTGGACCCGGAGGCTGGTGGGGTGGTAGGTGAGGACCAGGGGAACCCTATTCCTAGTGGGGTGGCGGGAGGATGGAGTGAGAGCAGATGTACGTGAAATGGGGGAGATGCGTTTAAGAGCAGAGTTGATAGTGGAGGAAGGGAAGCCCCTTTCTTTAAAAAAGGAAGACATCTCCCTCGTCCTGGAATGAAAAGCCTCATCCTGAGAGCAGATGCGGCGGAGACGGAGGAATTGCGAGAAGGGGATGGCGTTTTTGCAAGAGACAAGGTGAGAAGAGGAATAGTCCAGATAGCTGTGAGAGTCAGTAGGCTTATAGTAGACATCAGTGGATAAGCTGTCTCCAGAGACAGAGACAGAAAGATCTAGAAAGGGGAGGGAGGTGTCGGAAATGGACCAGGTAAACTTGAGGACAGGGTGAAAGTTGGAGGCAAAGTTAATAAAGTCAACGAGTTCTGCATGCGTGCAGGAAGCAGCGCCAATGCAGTCGTCGATGTAGCGAAGGAAAAGTGGGGGACAGATACCAGAATAGGCACGGAACATAGATTGTTCCACAAACTCAACAAAAAGGCAGGCATAGCTGGGACCCATACGGGTGCCCATAGCTACACCTTTAGTTTGGAAGAAGTGGGAGGAGCCAAAGGAGAAATGATTAAGAGTAAGGACTAATTCCGCTAGACGGAGCAGAGTGGTGGTAGAGGGGAACTGATTAGGTCTGGAATCCAAAAAGAAGCGGAGAGCTTTGAGACCTTCCTGATGGGGGATGGAAGTATATAGGGACTGGACATCCATGGTGAAAATAAAGCGGTGAGGGCCAGGGAAGTTAAAATCATCGAAAAGTTTAAGAGCGTGAGAAGTGTCACGAACATAGGTCGGAAGGGATTGAACAAGGGGTGATAAAAGAGTGTCGAGGTATGCAGGAATGAGTTCGGTGGGGCAGGAGCAAGCTGAGACAATAGGTCGGCCAGGACAGGCAGGTTTGTGGATCTTGGGTAGGAGGTAGAAATGGGAAGTGCGGGGTGTGGGAACTATAAGGTTGGTAGCAGTGGATGGGAGATCCCCTGAGCGGATAAAGTCGGTGATGGTGTGGGAGACAATGGCCTGGTGCTCCTTAGTGGGGTCACGATCGAGGGGTGAATAAGAGGAGGTATCCACGAGTTGTCCAACATATTATTCTCCGTAACTTCCGCCTACCAGCCTCCGGGTCCAACATATTATTCTCCGTAACTTCCGCCACCTCCAACGGGATCCCACCACTAAGCACATCTTTCCCTCCCCCCCTCTCTCTGCATTCCGCAGGGATCGCTCCCTACGCAACTCCCTTGTCCATTCGTCCCCCCCATCCCTCCCCACTGATCTCCCTCCTGGCACTTATCCGTGTAAGCGGAATAAGTGCTACACATGCCCTTACACTTCCTCCCTTACCACCATTCAGGGCCCTAAACAGTCCTTCCAGGTGAGGCAACACTTCACCTGTGAGTCGGCTGGGGTGATATACTGCGTCCAGTGCTCCCAATGTGGCCCTCTATATATTGGCGAGACCCGACGCAGACTGGGAGGCCACTTTGCTGAACACCTACGCTCTGTCCACCAGAGAAAGCAGGATCTCCCAGTGGCCACACATTTTAATTCCACATCCCATTCCCATTCTGACATGTCTATCCACGGCCTCCTCTACTGTAAAGATGAAGCCACACTCAGGTTGGAGGAACAACACCTTATATTCCATCTGGGCAGCCTCCAACCTGATGGCATGAACATCGACTTCTCTAACTTCCGCTAGGCCCCACCTCCCCCTCGTACCCCATCTGTTACTTATTTTTATACACACATTCTTTCTCTCACTCTCCTTTTTCTCCCTCTGTCCCTCTGAATATACCTCTTGCCCATCCTCTGGGTCCCCCACCCCCTTGTCTTTCTTCCCGGACCTCCTGTCCCATGATCCTCTCATATCCCCTTTTGCCAATCACCTGTCCAGCTCTTGACTCCATCCCTCCCCCTCCTGTCTTCTCCTATCATTTTGGATCTCCCCCTCCCCCTCCAACTTTCAAATCCCTTACTCACTCTTCCTTCAGTTAGTCCTGATAAAGGGTCTCGGCCTGAAAGGTCGACTGTACCTCTTCCTACAGATGCTGCCTGGCCTGCTGCGTTTACCAGCAACTTTGATGTGTGTTGCTTGAATTTCCAGCATCTGCAGAATTCCTGTTGTATGAGTATAAGGGCACTTTAACTAAATGCCCGTAGTATTAGGAACGAGGTTAGTGAACTTGTGGCACAGATCAGTACCAAGGCATATGATTTTGTGGCCATTATAGAAACCTGGTTGCAAGGTGGAGATGACTGGGAATTAAATATCCAAGGGTATCAGGTATTACGGAAAGATAGGCAGTGTAGCCCCCCTGGCCACCCTCAGGGTCGCTCGGCTCGCTGTCATCTAGGGAAACAGCCTCAGCCCCGCCAAACTTGGTAATTAGTTTGTGTGGATGCTGTGTGATGTACCCCACCTCGCCCAAATAACAGACAATACACCAGATACGATTAAATGATTTTCAGTTTATAGATATTACTGGAACTATATAATTAAGAGAGAATAAAATATAAAAGGAAAATAAAAGGCGCCACACTTATCAAAGTTCAATCTCTTCGTGCACAAAACAGTTGGAGCTCAAGGACCTTCCTCTTCACCCTGCGACCCCTCGGACCACCTCGACCGGCCGCCTGGGACCAACAACGGTGGTTGACCAGACACTCCACACAAGTCCGTCTCCTCTCCTCGCCGAACACCCTCCTCGGGGTCCGACCCCGTTAGCGGACATCACAGCACATCGTCCATCCTCTGTCTCACTCTCCCACCTTCTGCCCCAAAACCCCGCGCATACAGTATCTTCAAATACACCAAAACCATAACAACTATCCCAATTGGTTAATAGCATCCTCTTATCACACTCTAAACAAAAACAAGCCGCTAGCGCAAACTTTCTCAGCGTTTAACTCAACAAAGCCGCATTCCCCAGATTAACATAACAAAGACGCCATTTTAATTAGCCTCCGCACTAACATAAAAGTCGAAACCCCCTTACACTCTCCCCCCACCAAATAAAGTCATGTCCTCATGACTTCTAAATAACTCGCCAACCAGTCCTGCAGACACACAACACACACATACACAGATACACACAGTGACAGTGCTCCCCAAACAGTGGACCTTAATCCCATCCCACGGGCGCTACATAGGCCAACCTATCTGGGAGCTTCTTAACCCTCCGAGACCTCCGTACCCCGTCACCTAAACCCAAAAGGATCAGACACTACTAGGGATACCTCGGGCCTGCTTGCCAACTCCTCTCCCACTCAGGCCACCACTACAGCTCGGAGCCCCCTGTCCCGTGTCCGGGGCCCCGCCTCTCCTCCTTCCTGATCCTGCCGTAACTCAGACTACCCACAGCTAGCCCTCCCCACTATACCTGACTCAGTGGGAGAAGGGCCAAAGGTCTCTTCCTCAATCACGGAGAAGGTAGCAAAAGGCAGCATGTACCACATATGCAGCACATCATCCTTCGAATCCGTATCCTTCCTCATTCCCTCAATCGGTAGCTGCTATTTAAGTTTCTCCAAACTGAAACATTTAGCCGGGGCTACCCCTTCAGCCTCCCGCAGTAGAGACGTCAGCTTCTTCGGGGACTCCTTCAACTTTCGCCACAGCCTCAGCAGTTCTGACTCAGGGTTCTTGGCCATCTCAATCTGGGATGCAGTTATCCCACCAGCTTCTTCCACACTGACCTGAAAAGCAGCAGTTAAAGGATGTTCAGCCTCCGGTGGTTTCTTCCTGAGGACGTCTTCCAGGCCAACTTTCAGTTTTTCCACTTCATTTAAACTCGCGATAGTCACCTTCAGGTTCCTTTCAAGCGTCCGCCTCCTTTTTCCGAGATTTGTCCTCCATTTCTTCACCTCCTCGGGAGTGTAGTCAAACTCCACTCCCTGGGCTCTCGGTTTTCTGTTGACCTTAGTCAGAACACTTCCTTGATCTTCCCCAACTTGTAAGTCTTCCAATCTTTTCTGAATCGACGTCTTGAGTTTCTGCTGATCCCTTCGAAGGTGGGTCATAGTTTCTTCTCACTGGATTAATTCATCAGTACATGACCGCAGTGTGGTGCAAATCCCCTCTCTTCCCTGTGTCTCCTTCAGATTGACAACCTGGGTTTCCATCCCCCGGTCCACCAACGTCTGTCCCAACACCAGGAAGTTCAACTGGGATGTCGGGTCATTTTCCTCACATTGCACCAAACTCCTCCGGCCAAAAACTCCTCACATTTGACACTTCGCTTCGGTCACCCGGGCTCAGCCACTCACCTCGCTTCATAGTCCCCCCAGGCAAATCCAAGCTCTAGGTGGTCACCCACGTACGCCAAAACTCCACACACCTTCACTTCCCCCATGGTCCCCATACATAAAAGTCAAAACCCCCTTACTGGGAATTAGATATCCAAGGGTATCAGGTAATTGCCAATTGCGTCGCCTCAGATCTGGGCCGATATTTACATGCCGGGCGGCACCTAATTAATTAGCTTGTTTATTTCAGCTTTTTTCTTAAGGATGTGCTGAGTGCGTTCCGGCCACTGCTGCACCGCTGCATGCTTTGCGGCAATGTATTGGTCCGTGGCCCATAGGTTGGGGACCACTGGTGTAGCACAGCAAAATTTGCTGATGCCACTAAACTGAGTGGGAAAGCAAATTGTACAGAAGATGTGGGGAGTCTGCAGAGGGATATAGATAGGTTAAGTGAGTGGGCCAAGGTCTGGCGGATGGAATACAATGTTGGTAAATGCGAAATCATCCACTTCGAAGGAATAATAGAAGAGCAGGCTATTATATAAATGATGAAAGATTGCAGTGTGGTGTTGTGCAGAGGGACTTGGGAGTGCTTGTGCATGAATTACAAGAAGTTGGCTTATAGGTGCAACAGGTTATTAAGAAGGCAAACGGAGTGTTGGCCTTCATTGCTAGAGGGATTGAATTCAGGAGCAGGGAGGTCATGCTGCAACTATACAGGGTACTGGTGAGGCCACACCTGGAGTACTGTGTGCAGTTCTGGTCTCCATACTTGAGGGAGGATATACTGGCTTTGGAGGCAGTGTAGAGGAGGTTCACCAGGTTGAGTCCAGGGATGAAGGGGTTAACCTATGAGGAGAGATTGAGTCCTCTGGGGCTGTAGTCTCTGGAGTTCAGAAGAATGAGAGTGGATCTTATAGAAACATACAAAATTTTGAAAGCGATAGATAAGATAGAAGTAGGAAAGTTATTTCCATTTGTAGGTGAGGCCAGAACTAGGGGACATTACCTCAAGATTCAGGGGAGAAGATTTAGGACGGAGATGAGGAGAAACTGTTTTTCCCAGAGAGTGGTGAATCTGTGGAATTCTCTGCCCAGGGAAGCAGTTGAGGCTTCTTCACTAAATATATTTAAGAAACAGTTAGATAGATTTTTACGTAGTAAGGGAATTAAGGGTTATGGGGAAAAGGCAGGTAGATGAAGCTGAGTTTACGGACAGCTCAGCCATGATCTTATTGAATGGTGGGGCAGGTTTGATGGGTCAGATGGCCTCCTCCTGCTCCTATTTCTAATAGTCATAGTCATACTTTATTGATCCCAAGGGAAATTGGTTTTAGTTACAGTTGCACCATAAATAATTAAATAGTAATATGTAAATTATGCCAGGAAATAAGTCCAGGACCTGCCTATTGGCTCAGGGTGTCTGACCCTCCAAGGGAGGAGTTGTAAAGTTTGATGGCCACAGGCAGGAATGACTTCCTATGACGCTCAGTGTTGCATCTCGGAGGAATGAGTCTCTGGCTGAATGTACTCCTGGGCCCACCCAGTACATTATGTAGTGGATGGGAGACATTGTCCAAGATGGCATGCAACTTGGACAGCATCTTTTCAGACACCACTGTCAGAGAGTCCAGTTCCATCCCCACAACATCACTGGCCTTACGAATGAGTTTGTTGATTCTGCTGGTGTCTGCCACCCTCAGCCTGCTGCCCCAGCACACAACAGCAAACATAATCGCACTGGCCACCACAGACACGTAGAACATCCTTAGCATCGTCCGACAGATGTTAAATGGAGAGCATTCTGACAGGTTGCATCACTGTCTGGTATGGGGCAGGGTGGAGGGGGGGGGGGTGGCTATTATACGAGACCAAAAGAAGCAACAGAAAATTGTAAAGCTAGTCAGCTCCATCTTAGGTTCCAGCCTTCATAGTATCCAACACATCTTCAAGGATGCTGCCTCACAAAGGTGACATCCATTATTAAGGAACCCTGTCATCCAGGACATACCCTCTTCTCATTGTTACCATCAGGAAGGAGGTACAGAAGCCTGAAGTGATTCAGGATCAGCTTCTTCCCCTCTGCAATATGATTCCTAAATGGACATTGGATACTACCTCACTTTTTTTTTAATATATACTATTTCTGTTTTGCACTGTTTTTAATCAAACTATTTAATATACAAATATACTTACTGCAATAGATTTACTTATTTTTTCTATATCATCATGTATCGCATTGCACTGCTGCTGCTGAACTAACAAATTTCACAACACATGTCGGTGATAATAAACTTGATTCTGATTCATAATGCCATTAGATTCAAAGTAAATATGCAAAAAGAAAGGTCTGGTCCACAGGTTGAGATTCTAAATTGGAGAAAGGCCAACTTTGATGGTATCAGAAAGGATCTGGCAAATGTGGATTGGGACAGGCTGCTTTCTGCCAAAAGTGTACTTCAGGAAAGATATAAACATGATTGAAAGAGTCCAGAGAAAATTTACAAGGATGTTGCTGGCACTTGAGGACCCGAGTTATAGGGAATGATTGAGTAGGTTAGGACTTTATTCAATAGACAATAGGTGCAGGAGTAGGCCATTTGGCCCTTCGAGCCAGCACCGCCATTTACTGTAATCACGGCTGATCATCCACAATCAGTATACAGTTCCTGCCTTATCCCCATAACCTTTGATTCTGCTATCTTTAAGAGCTCTATCCATCTCTTTCTTGAAAGCATCCAGAGGCTTGGCCTCCACAGCCTTCTGGGGCAGAGCATTCCACATATCCACCACTCTCTGGGTGAAAAAGTTTTTCCTTAACTCCGTTCTAAATGGCCTACCCCTTATTCTTAAACTGTGGCCTCTGGTTCTGGACTCACCCATCAGCGGGAACATGCTTCCTGCCTCCAGCATGTCCAATCCCTTAATAATCTTATATGTTTCAATAAGATCCCCTCTCAGCCTTCTAAGTTCAGTAGAATGTAGAAGACTGAGGGGAGATTTGATAGAGGTATGCAAAATTTTGAGCGGGTATATACTGTATAGGGTAAATGCAAGCAGGTTTTTTCCACTGAGGTTGGATGAGACTACAATTAGAGGTCTTGGGTCAAATGTGAAAACTGAAATGGTTAAGAGAACTTCTTCACTCGGGGGATAGTGAGAGTGTGGAACACGCTGCCAGCGCAAATGGTGGATGCAAATTCGATTTCAACATTCAAGAGAAAGTACATGGATGGGAGGGTTGTGGAGGTCTTATGGTCCAAGCACTGATTGACGGGACTAGCTGGGGTTGTCAGCTTTCAGGTTTGAATTTGGCCTCAATTGAATTTTACTCTCTTGCATGCACTACAGACACTTCTGACAAAGTGTTTGATTTCTGGAAAGATAGAAGGAAAGGTTGGACATATCACCTGAAGGTCATCTGAAGAACAGTGTTAATTAAACCTATGGGCACAAATGCAGGGTGGATTGACCCAATTTTTGTTACTGTGTTGACATATACATGTACTTATGCAAAGGAAAGGAGAGAGAACTGCAGTTTCATTGTTCTCTTCCCATTACGTGGCTCTAACATTCCTCTTTCAAAGTGGCAATTATATTTGGAAACACAATTCTAATTCAGCTCTAATGTCCTGGGGAATAATTAAGTGAAATAGATGACTGCTGATTAACAGAAGTATTGCCAAGACAAACAGGTAGAACCTGTCAGGTGAACTGTAATGATTTAGTACAAGAAAACATGTGTGTCACTGAGTTAAATATTTCCATTCACAAATATTAATTATCTGGTGCAAACAAACTTTCCAATTTCTTATTCTTAGAAAATGACCCACCTGAAGAAAATTGAGAATACTTAACAGCCCACCTTAGTTGTTTTTTTTTGTTTTGCAATTGCTGTGCTTAAGTGAGCCAATCTACTGTTTAACAGGAACTTCGTGAAAGGTAGATTTTAAAATTTGTTAAACACTGTGTTCCCAGTGTTAATTGATTTTAGAATCTACAGTATGTCAACTATAAGATGCATTTCAAATTAATGCTCAACTAGCAACAAACACCAGTGTGGAGGAGGTTGGAGGCGTGGCTTTTGCCATCATTAAGATTCTTGCATGAGTTCAGGTCACTCCTGATTTGGAATATTCTTGAACGCAATGGTTCAGTGGTTCTAAACCTCATTTCCTGGTGTGAAAACATCAATACCCTTGCATGGAAAAGCCTACAAAAAGTAGTGGATGTAGCCCAGTCCATCAGAGTAAAGCCCTTCCCACCATTGTGTACATCTGCACGGAGCACTGTCGCAGGAAAGCAGCATACATCATCAAGGATTCCCACCACCCAGGCCAAGCTCTATTCTCACTGATGCCATCAGAAAGAAGGTACAGGGGCCTCTGGATCCCCACCACCAAGCTCAAGGACAGTTATTAACCCTCAACTATTAGATCCTTGAACCAGAGTGTAAATTTCACTCACCCTATTACCAAACTTTTCCCCCAACTCACTATCAAGGACTCTTCATCTCATGTTCTTAATAGTTACTGCTTAATTATTTGTTATTATTATTTTTTTTTCTTTTCTATCTGCAGTTTGTTGATTTTTTTGTACATGGTTGTTACTTGTCCTGTTAGGTGTGGTCTTTTATTGATTCTACTGTACTTCTTGTATCTACTGTTCGTCCACAAGAAAATGAATCTCAGGGCTATATTTGGTGACATATATGTACTCATAATAATAAATTCATTTTGAACTTTGAACTTCTTAAAAATTGCCCCGCTTTGTTACTGTTAAATGAGTGGGAATATGGAATAGTTTTCATTTTGAAATGCAAGGATAAAGATCTTTACAATCAAATCCGACAATGACATTACTTCATAGGATCATTGCTTGGGGGCCAATTCACAGACAACTTGCTCCTGAAAGGAAATGACTAACCCTGGGTCAGTCGAGAACATGAGATTCTGCAGATACTGGAAATCCAGAGCAACACAACCAAAATGCTGGTGGAACTCAGCAAGTCATGCGGCGGTATAAGAAGTCGAAATTTCAGACCGAGACCCTTCATCAGGACTGGAAAGGAAGGGGGAAGAAGCCAGAATAAGGTGGTGGGGAGGAGGAGGATTAGGAGCCGGCATGTGATTGGTGAAACCTGGTGAGGGGAAGTGAGTGGGTGGTGGAGGGAAGCTGAAGTGAGAAGTTGGGAGGCGATAGGTGGAAAAGGTAAAGGGCCAAAGAAGGAATCTGATAGAAGAGGAGATTGGACCATGGGACAAAGAGAAAGAGGAGGGGAGCCGGATGGGCAATGATCAAATGAGGAGATGATCAAAAGGCTTTCACTGCCAACTAAATAATTCCAAAGTGTAGTCACAGGATGGAAGCCAAATTCCTGCTAGTGAAACCAAACTGTATTCAATAACATTAGTTATATGGTTTGGGATAAATACAGACCAGAATACCTAAAGAGTGCTCAATCTCTTCCAAATGTTCTCATGTAATTTACATACATATGAGCAGAGCGATGGGACTTCTAATGTTGCATCTAAAAGTTAATATTTGCAGATATCTCACCCTGGAAAAACTAATTTCAGGGAGATAGCACCACCATTTCAGGGAGGTAGCATCTCCCCCCCCCCCCCCCGCCCCCGCCAGTTGACCTCCAAGGGCGCATGTATACGGGACATTTGATTATGAAAGAACACAACAATTTATTTGACACATATTGAAACTATTTACACATACACAGATATATATATTCCTTATTGATTATTTTGTTGACAATCTCAATGCTAATTCAAATAGCTTTTCTATTTCTTTTGCAAGCTTTCCTTGTACTGTGAGGTTGCTCTGCTGAAAAGAACTGTGAAATTCTTGAGCAGCCTTCCCTGCGATTAGCCTCCCTAATATGTTGTGGTCCCTAAAAGAAATAAAAGCATAAGGTGTATCCTTATTATATTGTCTTATGTAATACTTTGTTTAGTGATTTTGTCTAATCTGTAAACCAATCTGTAAACTGGGTATATGCAGGAAATGTGACATTAAAATACAGCATGTACTTGTATATTATCATGGAATCATTTCTTAATTCTATTACAACTTTAAGCACGTCTACAGGGAGTTCAGCCTCATCACGTAGGACATCAATAGAGTAGCTCCTTAGCAGCTAGCCAGCTAGTTTAAATAACGTACGCTATGCTAATGAACGAATGACACCTGTTAAACTCACCTCAACATGTCTTTTACAGCCCTAACCCACCAAGGGCAATAGAAAAGTCACTGTTGCAAACAGTGCAGTGAGCAAGACCGTCATTATTTTTGACCCCTATTAGACAGGGGTACACTTTAGTGTAGTCTGGGGTGAAGTGTGTTTTATATTTTCTTTTTTTGAAACACTTTGCCATGGCAGTGCAGGACACAAAACTGAACTGATGGAGAGACAGAGGTCGACTGTAAAGCCCACCCACAGAGAAAACTGATAGGTCTACTTAGCACAAAGAGAGAATAATCAGGATGCTCGCTCGCGCTCTCCCTCTCCCTTCCAGGATATTGTATATAATTTGCGGGCATCAGGGAGCTGCTATTAATATGCGGGAGACTCCCAGAACTTCCGGGAGACGTGCGATGTTTGATATTTCTGATGGGTGCCACATTAGCATAGTGGTTAGTGCAACACCATTACAGTTCAGAGCTTTGGAGTTAAGAGTTCAATTCTGACATCACCTGTAAGGAATCTGTACGTTCACCCCATGGAATGCATGGGTTTTCCCCGGGTGCTCTGGTTTCCTCCCACAGTCCTAAGATGCACTGGGTAGATTAAATGGTCATTGTAAATTACCCTGTGATTAGGCTAAGATTAAATCAGGGCTGTGCGTTGGTGTGAGTTAGAAGGGCCTACTTCGCACTGTATCTGTAAAGAAATAAAAATTTAAGGATTCCTCAGAACAGCAAGGTAAGTGCTGACTTAGATTCTGTGTCCAGAGTTTGTAAGGGGTTCTGAATTTACAACCTTCTAACCTAGAAACAACAGGTCACCTAGAAACATCGAGTCAACCTGACAACATGGAGGGGTTTTCTTCACACCATGTCAACAGTGTCTGATATGTCACATCAACCTACGCATAGCCTCCTGACTGTGGCCAGTGTAACGTTTTCCATTTCCCCCTTTGTGCAGCATAACAAGAAATTCACTTACTTTCATTGTGGGCTGCGAATTGTATGAAATAGATTGAGCTTGCCCAGATGGATTCTGCTTAGGTCACAGGGAGAGAAAATCAACCCTTAAGAAAACTGATAAAGGTGTCGGTGATTTATGAGCTCTGCAAAAAGCATAGCAAGAGGATTGAAAGTAAAGAGTCCAGAGACAAATACATACAGTGTATAAACACACACACGCACAGTCTGTGCAAATCGTTTCCAAAAACATTAATTTCTCATTACAATTATAAACTCATTTATTTCATAAGTTCATATTATATTCTTGAATTTGCCTTTAGAATGTTGAGAAAAATAATAAAATCTTTCAGGGAAATGACAAGATATAACTGCAAAAATATAAAACATTTCCAAATCTTTGATACTTTGAAATTAATGCGATTGTAATTAAAAATATCTCTGCAAATTTTAATACAATATTGAGTTTATTCATGTCAACCGATGGTCCAATGTCGTAGAGTCATAGAAAAGTACAGCACAGAAACAGGCCCTTCAGCCCCTCTAGTTCATGCTGAATCATTTAAACTGCTTACTTCCATTGACCTGCACCTAGACCATACCCCTACAATCTATGTACCTATTCAAACTCCTCTTAAACGTTGAAATCGAGATTGCATGCACAATCTGTGCTGGCAGATCATTCCATACGCACATAACCCTCTGAGTGAAGAATTTTCCCGCATGTTCCTCTTAAACTTCCCACTTTTCACCCTCAACCAGTTCCACTCATCCTCAATGGAAAAAGCCAGCTTGCATTTACCCAATCTAGTTTTGTAAACCTCTATCAAATCTCCCCTCAATCTTCTCCTTCACCTCATCTGCTAGAGCAACCCCATGAATTCTTTTAGCTCTCCTGATTTTCTTTTAATGTGTTCTCTTGCATTTCTCATACTCCACAAGTACATCATTTGTTCCTGTCTGCCTATAACTGCTGTGCACCTCCTTTTTGTTAACCAGGGCCTCAATATCTCTTGAAAACCAAGGTTCTCAAGATCTATTATCTGTTGGAATCCATGATTTTAATACATTTCATAAGATATTAGATGAATTAATGTCAGACCAAAGTCATAGTCTGATTATAGTTTGTACTTTTTAAACAAACTTTTTCCACGGTATGTGGTTGTTCATCCCCACTCACTGGCAGAAGGCAGTTGAGCAGCTATATATACCTTTTTACATTCACTGGCTAAGTATTAGCATATTACCCACATTATGTACGCGTGCAACTAGTGATTGGTTTATTTTTATTCAAGGAATTTCTTTTATCTCAATTATAAAAGGCAATGAATTTTTCAGAGGCGCCATCTTCATCTTCTTTTTCTCTTGGCTTTTCATTGAATCTCTGCTTTGTTTCTCAGCTCTTCACTTAGCATTTGTATGTTTGTTTAAACCTTAAGATAAATGATTTTGAAGAATTAAGACTGCTCGCCGCTCTTGATGCCCGGAAGAACCCTAAGGATGGGAAAAATAACAGAGATCCAACATACATACCCTTGCCTTTTATTCTGACAGGAGCACAAACACTGTACTCTCGGAATTTCATCCCTGACCAAGACCTAGATAACATTACAGCATGGTTGACAAGTAATGATTTTACCATGCAAGTGCCAAATGATAATTATTTCCAAAGACGGAGTCTAACCAACTGGCCTTGATATTGAATGGCATTGTCATCACCAAAACCCAAACCATCAACAAGCTGTAAAGTGACCATGAACCAGAGTCTTAACTGGATCAGTCACGTTAATACAACAGTTCAAAAAGCAAGTTAAAAGCTTGCATCCTCTGATGAGTGGCAAACCCCAAAGCCTTCCTGCCTTTTACAAAGCACAAATCGTTTGCCTGATCCAGCAGCCAGGTGTCTGTCTAATTTAAACTCAGCAGTCTCCTTCATTAATTTATTCTCCTTCAGAATTCATCTCCACTGCAAAAACAAAAATATTGAACCAGCCTGATGATGTAAGCTCCTTTGGCCAAACAGTTGCAAATACTGTTAATCAGAAGGGGGAATGGAGAACGTTGGATACACAATGGGCAGACATTATTTGCAGAAAGAGCAGAGAAGTGGACATTTTGGGGCAATACCTTTTACAGAACTACTGGCCATTTTGAATGCAAATGCAGCAACAAGAGAATGTGCCAACTAGGCCGATCACAAAATTGTCCTGAAGAAGGGTCTCAGTCCAAAACATCTGATCTGCTGAGTTCTTCCAGCATTGTGTGCATGTTGCTTCGGGTTTCTAACAATTGCAGAATTTCTTGTGTTTCTGGTACATAACTTTGGTTGGTACCACAGTTGTGCAGCTATATTATTACACAAGAGGAAGAAAATTCAAAAAGTGCTCTCTCATTCTGATTTTAGATCAATGATATCTATTTTGTTGCTCAAAAACTTACATATCCTCAATTACAGAAATCTGACTTAGTGGTTTAATACAGTAATGAGTTTCTTTCTTGCTTGACAAACAACAGCTGTGCTAGAGCTCCCCCAAGTGGTTAACATTGCTACCGGCATTTATATGTATGGATAGGCTGGCTCTTAATAAAATTGTTCGATATAGATATTGTCTGATCTGAATGGAGCTATGAACATTATAAATTCTTGTTACTGTACAGTTTGTTTGATGGAAGTAACAAGTCGGCTTCGCTACATCCTTCACAGACTGTGACTATTATAGCTAAGCAAAAGAATGTATAAATGATAGCAAAGCTGAATTGAGTACTGTAAGTACCCTGGTAGTAGTGTTGCCTGGGACCCCTGCCATTCTCCAGTTACGTAACTCTAGTGAGAGAATGGAAGATTCGGGATTACTGTGGAGGAAACACTGCCAACAGGCATATTCCAGGCTGCAGGAATACATGCAGAGTGGCATACTGAAGCTTGGCACAGTGGCGAAAGACCGCAGTATAGTGTTGGGCCACTGCCGGAGAGGAAGAGGCCGGGTCGAGTGAGGAAATCGCTCCATTATTGTGGTAGTAGAGGGCCACATTAGCGGCAGCAGTGCTATTGCTGTGTAGGATTGTAATAGAACAGTACTGTAAGCATTGGCGATGAATGTAAGAATGAAAAATCATTGCATGACTTATTCTTGTTCTTTTTTTAAATTATCAGCAAAGTTTATTTTAATATATAAAGAAAGATTATTCACATCCCCAGAACAGTCTATGCATTTGCAGGAATTTTCAGCTTGAGTTCATCCAGGACATTATTGACTCACCATGGAAGTGGCGTAATCATCTACAAAATACATTTCAATAAAACTGCCAAAGCTTCTTCTATGGACATTTATGAGACTCTCCGATGGGCATATGGATGTAAGAAAAATGGAAGGTTATGCCGGAGGGAAAGGTTACATTGATCATAGAGTAGGTTTGTATAGGCCATTAGCTGAAGGGTCAGAACTGTGCTATACTGTTCTATGTTCTCCAACAAAACCCCTAATCCAGTGATTCCTAATGGCCTGAGGAACAAGGGAAGCAATCAAATAGGAACATCACCTACAAGCTCTTCACTAGTCATACAGGATCCTGGCATGGAAATACACTGCCACTTTTTCATTGCTGCTGGGTCAAAATACTGAGTTAGCAGTTAGCGGTTAGCGGGGTTAAGTGCCTCACACATGGGCTGCAGCTGTTCATGAATGGGCAATAAATACCAGCCTTCTCAGCCAAAGTCAGGCCAAATTACACTGTACACTGTGAAGTGTTATTTTCAAATTCAAACAGAATTATTAGAAAAAAAGCAATGGCAATGCACTGACCAAAGTTAAAAGTGTTGCTTTGTTATTAGTACTCCAGTTTGGAAGGGCAGTTCTGTATATTTTCTTTCAAGTAGAACATGTTCATACTAATGATTCCAGGAACTGGAGAGTACGAATGCCTCATATTGGCTAATGTACAAATGACTAAACACATTGATGAAGGAAGAGCAGCAGACGTAGTGTATATGGATTTCAGTAAGGCATTGGATAAGGTACCCCATACAAGGCTTATTGAGAAAGTAAGGAGGCACAGGATCCAAGGGGATATTGTTTTGTGGATCCAGAACTGGCTTGCCTACAGATGGCAAAGAATGGTTGTAGAGGGGTCATATTCTGCATGGAGGTCTGTGACCAGTGGTGTGCCTGGCATAACTTTGAATTCTCTCCCATCTAAATAATTGTCTGCCCATTTATTTCTTCCACCAAAGTGCATGACCATACACTTTCCAACATTGTATTTCATTTGCCACTTCTTTGCCCATTTCCCAAAACTATCCAAGTCTCTCTGCAGGCTCTCTGTTTCATCAACACTACCCGCTCCTCCACTTATCTTTGTATCATTGGCAAATTTAGCCATTACAATGATTTAGCTATAAGTCCAAATCATTGACATACATCGTATAAGGCAACGGTCCCAACACCGACCACTGTGGAACTCCACTGGTAACCAGCAGCCAGCCAGAATAGGATCCCTTTATCCATACTCTCTGTTTTCTGCTGATCAGCCAATGCTCCACCCATGCTAGTAACTTCCCTGTAATTCCATGGGTTCTCATCTTGCTAAGCAGCCTCATGTGCAGCATCTTGTCAAAGGCCTTCTGAAAATCCAAGTATACCACATCTACTGCATTTCTTTTGACCACCCTACTTGTAATTTCCTCAAAAAATTGCAGTGGGTTTGTTAGGCAGGATTTCTCCGTAATCTCATCCCTAACAATCGATTCTAACAACCTCTCAAACTACAGAAACTATAGAAAAGGCACAGAGGAGATATACAAGGATGTTGACTGGATATGGGAGCATGCCTTGCAAGAATAGGTTGAGTGAACTTGCCTTTTTCTCCTTGGAGTGACGGAGGATGAGAGGTGGCCTGATAGAGGTGTACAAGATGATGAGAGGCATTGATCATGTGGATAGTCAGAAGCTTTTTCCCAGAGCTGAAATGGTTAACACAAGAGGGCACAGTTTTAAGGTGCTCAGAAGTAGATACAGAGGAGATGTCGGGGTAAGTTTTTTTTAACAGAGAGTGGTGAGTGTGTGGAATGGGCTGCTGGCGACTGTGGTGGAGGCGGATATGATAGTCTTTTAAGAGGTTCCCTGTTAGGTACACGGAGCTTAGAAAAATAGAGAGCTATGGGCATAATTCCCTCTAAGCTGTGCTCGTGCGCACACATTTTTCAACCAGCGCACAAAGGAAATTAATGTGTGTACAAAAGGTTAGTTACCTAAAATAATGTAGTAGTTAATAATTATTGAAAATAATCTTTTAGCTAACTGTTTCAGTTAACTAGTTAGTCGGTTTTTCAAATACCAAAATGCATGCCACTAATTTACGTCACCTCACCTGTCCTGCTCCGGTTTGTACAGCTGCATCATGGCGGCAGCCATGTTTGGCGGACAGTTTTCATAAAGTTCATCAAGTTTACAAAGACCTGTTTCAAATCCTGTAGATAGATTACTAAGTTTTCATCGGAAAAAATATTGATTCACTATGTCGAATTCAAAAGAAGAGAAGGGCGTGAGGCACAAAAGAAATGCAAATTTGTTTAAAGTTGAATGGCTTAACAAAATAGTAGAAATTGTTACACTGAAATCTCATGAGGTCATGAACATTCAGCTATGAGAAATAATTATGTATGATTCGGAAACAAGTTATCTGTTTGTATTGACGTGATGCGAAAGTTGCTGGAGAATTTGCTCGTGGAAAGTGGGATGGTATTTGGAAACTTGACTTTTTGAAACGTCATTTGGCAAGTAGATCGCATTTGGACGGTGTAAAAAAGCTCAGGCAACAGAACTCGTCATTACTTGTTACGGGAGTGCTACACGTTATGGTTGAGTGCAGATGAGCGAGAGCGAAAATGATCAAACACAGAGGAGATCAAAGTTGAAGTACAAGAATGGTCAGTTTTTGATTTCTCCGCAATTGCAGACTGTCACTTCACACTTGGCGATGAACAAGTCAATGCCTTATGTCTAAAATATCATGATTTTCTAGCTGAAAATAATGTAATAGAGTTTAATGATTTCAAATTTTCCATGCAAAAAAAAATTAAATCCAAACTGAGTTCAAACTTTGTTAAAATGGTGGCATTTGTACTTCAAAGTGAACAGTTTTGTGACCTTGCACAGTTGATGGACATTGGTGGAACCTTTCTTGCGTCTAGTGCGGACTGTGAGCCAGGTTTTAGCCTAATGAATCAACTCAAAAACAAGCTGAGAAACCGTTTAGGTGAATATCATTTGGATATGTTAATGAGAATCAAAAGCTATCAATGGGATAGAAGTTCTATTAGTCAAGATAGAGTTTACAAAGAATGGGTAAATGCCGAAGACAGGAGAGGGAAAAAATTAACTGAGTGACTTAAATATGATAAAAATTAAATATCTCCAACCTGATAGCATGAACATTGACTTCTCTAACTTCCAATAATGCCCCTCCTCCCCTTCGGACCCCATCCCTTATTTATTTATTATGTGTTTTTTTTTTCCCTTTCCCCCTTTTTTTCTCTCTTTTTCTCTCCCTCTGTCCCTCTCACTATAACTTCTTGCCCACCTTCTGGGCTCCCCCCCCCTTTCTTTCTCACTAGGCCTCTTGTCCCATGATCCTCTCCCTTCTCTAGCCTCGTATTCTTTTTGCCAATCAACTTTCCAGCTCTTAGCTCCATCCCTCCCCCTCCAGTCTTCTCCTATCATTTCGGATCTCCCCCTCCCCCTTTCAAATCTCTTACTATCTCTTCTTTCAGTTAGTCCTGACGAAGGGTCTCGGCCCGAAACGTTGACTGTATCTCTTCCTATAGATGCTGCCTGGCCTGCTGTGTTCACCAGCATTTTTTGTGTGTGTGACTTAAATATGTATGTTATTTTGTTGTTATTCTGTGCAGTTTTATGTCAAATATTTTGTAAACCTACATAAACTGTCCCATGTGTGCATTCAGTGCGCACATACTTTTATCACAGGAAAAAAAATTGCACAACATAAGATTTTTGTGCACACTGACTACTAAAAATTAGAGGGCACATTGGCTATGGGTAACCCTAGGTAATTTCTAAAGTAAGTACAGTTTGACACAGCATTATGGGCTGAATGGCTTGTATTGTGCTGTAGGTATTCTATGTTTCTATGAGCTGGAAGTCCGGAGCAAATGGGCATTGATTTAGCCACCACTACTAACCACCAGCTGGATAGTGTAGTGGTTTTAAGAGTCGAAACATGAAGGTTAGGCACCACCTGATGATATCTGTTCCTGGCCAAAGGCTACAGTTGCCTCTTCCAGTAACTGAAGAGAGCACCCAGGTGTATGATGTAAGGGACAATCGGGGGTTATCGGGAGTTGCTGGGCAGCATGGCTGGAAAAACCTATTCTGTGCTGCATCTCTAAGTAAACAAACAAACAAATAGATAGATAAGAAAGGTAGATATCATGGAGCAGCATTTCAGTTTTTTTAAATTTTTTAAATAAGTTTCTACAATGCAACAACAAAAAACCAGTAAAAAAAGGTTTATACAGTGCAAAACAAACATGTCAAACGTACAGTTCATAATAGTTAAGGAAAAGCACCCATAGTAGAATCGTATAGAGTTAGTTACCACCCCATCCTCCCACTACCCAACTCCAAGCCAACCTTACGATATATAGAAAAGTTGATCAGAACTTTTATCACCACAGAGATGTATTTGTAAAAAGGTATATTGCCTACTACCTGAGCTATAATGTGTTTATACCTCAAAAAAAACCATAAGTCTTAACCGAAAGAAGCTGGAAGTAAGGGATTTAAATGCAAAAGAAAAAGAAGGAGGGATAAACCCTTAATCTAAACGGGAATTATGAAAATATTCAAGAAAAGGTCCCCACACCTTTTGGAACTTTATGTCCAAATTAAGAAGTGTATAATGAATCTTTTCAAGGTCTAAGCAGGACATAATGTCTCTGAGCCATTGAGCATGAGTGGGTGGGGCAACATCTCTCCACTTAAGAAGGACTGCACGTCTAGCCAAAGGAGAGGCAAAAGACAATAAAGACGATGTACGACGTTTAGTCAGACTCAGATGCACGTCAGCTTCTCTCGAGGTGCCGAAAAGAGCAATCAGAGGGTTAGGTTCCAAATAGCAATTAAGTATATGGGATAAAGTTAAAAAGACATCTCTCCAGAATTTCTCCAAGCTAGGACAAGCCCAGTACATATGAATAAGAGAAGCCTCGCCCCCTTTACATTTGTCGCAACAGGGACTAATATCAGGATAGAACCGCGATAATTTAGTTTTAGAGTTATAAGCCCTGTGTACAACCTTGAACTACAAAAGGCAGTGGTGAGCACATAAAGAAGTTGAATTAACTGACTTGAGAATTGAATTCCATACCTCATCGGACAGAGGAAAATTTAAATCATGCTCCCAGGCAGTTTCAATTTTGTCTAAGGGGGCTCGCCTCAAAATCGCTAACATATCTCGAATAGTGGATATTAAACCTTTACCCAATGGGTTCATAGGAAGAAACAAGTCCACAACATTTTTATCGGGTACCTCAGGAAAATTTGGTATTAAAGGGTTGATAAAATGTCTAATTTGGAGATATCTGAAGAAATGAGTGTTGGGTAGGTTGAACTTTACAGACAGTTGTTCAAAAGTTGCAAAGTGATTGTCTATGAAAAGATCTTCAAAGCATCTAATACCCTTTCCGTGCCAGTCTTGAAATGTGAAATCCTGCATAGAAGGCTGAAAAAGATGATATGTAGAATAGGACTAGAGAGAGAGAGAAACCGTGAAGACCAGTATATTTTCTGAACTGAGCCCATATTCTCAGAGTGTGTCTGATGACAGGATTAACAATTGATTTAGGCAGATGGCAAGAAAGTGCGGATCCAAGAAGTGCGGGAATGGAGAGATTCCTATTAGAATTCAACTCCATTGCCACTCATATTGGGCAGTTAGACTGAGTATAAAAGTAAGACCAAATGATAAGACAACGTATGTTGGCTGCCCAGTAATATAAACGAAAATCGGGCAAGGCCATACCACCTACCCTTTTAGGGTTTTGAAGGTGAGCTTTATTTAGTCTGGGACATTTGCCCTTCCATAGATAGGACGAAATAATAGAATCTAATGAGTCAAAAAAAGCTTTAGAAATAAAAATTGGTAAAGATTGAAATAAGTATAAAAATTTAGGAAGGATATACATTTTAACAACATTAATTCGACCCATCAGAGACAAAGGCAGGGGTGACCACTGCACTAGACTCTGTTTTGTGTGGTTTAAAAGATTAGTGAAATTTTCTCCAAAAAGGCGCATATAATTCCTTGTCACTGTAATGCCAAGGTAAGTATATTGATTATTTTCTACTTAAAAGGGAGGTTATGAAATTCTAATATTTGTGCTTCTCTGTTTATTGGACAGAGTTTTCTCTTATGTAGATTAAGTTTGTATCCGGAAAGCTGGCTAAATTTGTTACGGAGTGAAAACATTGAGGATAAGGTTTTGATATAAAAAGTAAAAGATCATCAGCATAAAGAGAGACTTTGGGCTCAACACCCCCCCTCCAAATCCCCATCAATTCAGCACAGCTATGAAACGCAATCGCCACTGGCTCTATGGCCAGATCAAAAAAGGGCACCTTTACCGGGTGCCACGTTTAAGGCTGAAAGGTTGGGATTGTTGAGAGTTGGTCAAGACAGAAGCAGTGGGCTGTGAGGATAACAACTTAATCCACGTAATAAAACGTTGTCCAAAATCAAATTTTTCTAAAACCGCAAAAAGATAATACCATTCCACACGATCAAATGCTTTCTCCGCGTCTAGAGAAATAACACATTCAGGAATCCCAGCTGAAGGTGAGTATAAGATATTAAATAGACGCAGTATATTTTAAAAAGGGAGACGATTTTTAATAAAACCAGTTTGGTCTTCAGGAATAATTAAGGGTAGAATGTTCTCCAATCTGCGGGCCAAAACTTTAGCCAAAATTTTAACATCAACATTTAGCAAAGAAGTCGGCCTATACGAAGAACACTCTGATGGATCTTTGCCTTTTTTCGCTAAGAGAATGATACATGCCTCATTAAATGATGCTGGCAACTTACTTTGTTTAAACGAGTCAGATAAAACTAAAATTAGTTGAGGCAAAAGCAGTGAGAAAAATTATTTATAGAATTCTAGAGAACCCATCAGGTCCAGGAGATTTACCAGACTGCAATACAGAAATAGCTGAGGATATTTCCTCTAATGATAATGGCTCATTCAGTTTTGCCTTGAGATCAGGAGAAAGCGTAAGAATATTTAAACTATCTTTAAAAATGCTTGACAGAAATATTATCATTTTAAGATTCAGAAGTATAGTGTCCAGAACAGTAATTTTTGAATGTGTCATTAATTTCAGAATGATTCAAGGTAATGTTCCCATTTCCCATTTGAATTTTTGTAATATGTTGTTTTGCTTTAGAGCGTCTTAGATGGTCAACTAAAAATTTACTGGATTTATCACCATGGATACAAAGCCGGTTCTTACTCTCCAAAAGTTGGCGGTCAATTGGGTGAGTGGAAATAAGGTTAAGCTCAGTTTGAAGTTCCACTCGTTTCTTATACAACTCCCAATTTTTGGTCTGGGCATATAGTTGGTCTGTTGCTTTAATTTGATTGATCAGATCTAATCGCTCTTTATGGGTCTTCCTTTTCAAATTCACAGTATATGAAATTATTTGACCCTTCAGATATGCTTTCACAGTGTCCCAAACAACCTGACTTGAGGTTTCAGATGACGTGTTATTTTTAAAAAAAAAAGTTATCTGGTCCTCCATAAATTTTACAGAATTATTATCCGACAACTGGGTCGGATTAAAACGCTAATGCTTCTTCATTTGGGGGAAACCAGGAAGAATTATAGACAGGGTGACTGGGGCGTGATCTGAAATCAATATACTCTGATAGTCACAAGAGCGAACAGATGGAATCAGCTGATTATCAATTAAAAAATAATCAATTCTAGTTAAAGTGTGATGGAGATGTGAAAAAAGAGTAATCTCTCTCATTTGGATGGAGAAAATGCCATACATTGGAGATACCATAATTGGAAAGGAAAGACTGAATTGATAAAGCAGATTTACTTGGTAGTCTAGGAATAAAGGACGATCAATCCGAAACTGGATCTAACCAACAATTAAAATCACCGCCCGATATGAGAGAATATGAACTCAGCTCAGGCAATAAAGAGAAAAAACGATCAACAAACTCCACATCATCTGAATTGGAGCATATAAGTTAGCCAAAACTACCAGTGTGTTATTTAATTTTCCAGAGGCAATAATAAAGACCATAAGACAAAGGAGCAGAAGTCGGCCATTTGGCCCATCAAGTCTGCTCCGCCATTTTATCATGAACTGATCCATTCTCCCATTTAGTCCCACTCCCCCGCCTTCTCACCATAACCTTTGATGTCCTGGCTACTCAGATACCTATCAATCTCTGATAAAATGATCATTTGTATCAGTATTTCAGTTTTTATGCATTATCTTAGGAATGGAAGCATTAAAAGATGGTCGCAGGGCACAAAAGAATCTCTTCAATGACTACCCTCTCTTTTCATTTCCTGGGGACTAAAGTTCCATGGGTCAAGCACTTAGGTTTAAGTGGTCTTGGGTGCTGAGAATTTTAGCCATTGACTCATTAGGATCCAAGTGCCAGATACTCATGTCACTATGTGTAACAACCACACATTAAAGTCTGTACAAGTATGCCAAGTATCAGCCATATGGTCCCCATCACTATCATCACTCAAAATGAAGTGCATGACTTTCTATGACTAGCAAACAAGGCCAGCAACAGGTCATGAGAAACAGCACAAGTTTTGGGGAGACCCTATACTTAACAGATTGGATTCTTCTTCGAAAATCATCTCCTTGCAATGGAGAGGCCAGTGACTTCCTGAAATCCCAAGAGTGATGCTGTCTGGAGATTAGCCATCAGGCTTTCAGCTCCTGGTATGGTAACCCAGGGCAGTAAGGTCAAGGGGGAGGATCCAGGCAAAGAGTGATCCAACCAAGGCCTCAACAGTGGAGCTGGAGGAAGACAATGACACGTGACAATGGCAGTGAATGTGAGAGAAAGCCACAGCAGTGAAGGGCCTTCAGTCATCTTGCACTCCATGCCAGTAGATCCTGAGCACAATCTGTCAAGGACCGTGTGTTGGCTGCCCATGCATCAGCCTCCCTATGTGAAACAAGGGCATTCTTTATCATTGAAATCCATTTTAACATCCCAAAATATGCAGATCCCAGATCGGTCTCTATGGCCACCTGGATCCACCAACAGAAAACCCCTTAGATGAACAGTATCACACTACTACACTACTACTACTAAAGACTGGATGACAATCATTGAGGTGCATTGGAATGTGAGTGGCAAATTTCTGGAACACTCTACCCAGCATATTGCAGAAGCCAGATCACTGGGAGTATTTAAAGAGGAAATAAACATTTTTGAAAGGTCAGGGAAGTGAGATATTTGGGGAACTGTCACTGAAGAGAAGACGCCTGAGGCAAATCAGCCTTGATCGTGTTGCATGATGGGGCTGGCTTGAGGGACCACATAGTCTACCATTGTTTCTAATTTCTCTTGTGTTCTTGTGTAAATCTTTTCACAACATCCTGTGCAATATTAGCAATAAAGCCCCTTTCAAAGAATCTTTCCTCGATGTAAATTCTTGTAACTAGCAAACACATAAATGACCACATTAGCCAGAGGAGTATGAAACAGTTAAGTTTTCCATTTATGTGGTTATACTGATATCTGTGGCTCTGCTGGCAAACTACTGCTGCTGTCAAAGTAACTATTGTGAGTGAAAACAAGATTCTGCAGGTACTGGAAATCCACAGTCACACACACAAAATTCAGCAGGTCAGGCAGCATCTATGGAGAGGAATAAAGAGTGGATGTTTCAGGTTGAGTCCCAGGACTGGAAAGGAAGGGAGAAGAAGCCAGAATACAAAGATGGTGGATGGGAAGGAGTACAAGCTAGAAGGTGATTGGCAAAGCTAAGTGGATGCAAGAGGGGGAAAATGAAGTAAGAAGCTGGGAAGTGATTGGTGAAAAAGGTAAAGGGCTGAAGGAGGAGGAATCTGATAGGACAGTTGAGTGGACTATGGGAAAAAGGGGAGGAAGGGCACCAGACTGAGGTGATAGGCAAGGGAGAAGAAGAGAAAGGGTAAGATGGGCCAGAATGGAAAATGGAAAAAGAGAGAAGGTGGAGGAGGGAAAAACTGTCAGTGGTTCTTCTTTCCCCTTCCTTTCCAATCCTGATAAAGGATCTCAGTATCACAACTACGGATTGGGCAGCACAGTAGGTACAGCAGTTGCGCTTGTGAATTTGTACGTGTCAGCTAATTAGTTAATCATGACAGATTTAGCTCCATACTTGTCGTCGTAGTGCTTGTCAAGACTTGGGCAGAGCATAGCAATGCTTCAATGCTGTTTTGCTTTTGGCCTTCCCTGAGATATTGGACTTTCAGGTCAACTGACTCTGAAGACTAGCAGTATTTGTTTAATGTTCAGATCTTCTTTTCAGCCACAGTGTAGGCTTCATGTTTCTTTGAGAGTTTTAGTTAATGGCCCTGTTTGGCCAAGCATTTATTGTTTATTTTCCCTTTAACACTGTTCGCACAAAAGTCTGTGAACTATCGACCTGCTTCAGTGTCTCTCACTCCGCACTTGGGTCATATCCAAACCTGGTAACAAGAAGTCTCGTAAACAAAGATGGATCCAGCAGGGAAAGAGCAGCTGACCTTGGCTGTGAGCTTCATTGGTCAGATAGGAAACAAGCTACAGGCAATGGAATCTGTTCTCAGTGAAGGTATGGCAGCAATGAGGCAGATAACCTCGTGCCGACAAGCCCAGTCTCACTTGGAGGAACAGGTATCGTCCCTAGCTGCAACTGTTCAACAGCTCACCACATGTGACAGTTGTGGTGGAGTTAAGGAGGGTTTTTGATCTTCCAGTACGGGGTCAGGAGGCTGCCCACCGACTCTTGGGCCTGCGCCAAGGCAGAGGAACGGTGAGAGCCTATGCAGTTAAATTCCGTACCCTTGCAGTAGAGATGGGATGGAATGAGAGATCTCTCATCACTGCCTTCCAGCGTGGACTGAACACAGGGGTCCGGCATGAGATCGCGTGTCCAGGACGAGCAGGATAGTCTGGATAACCTGATTAATCTGGCTATTTGAGTTGACAACCGGGTAACTGAGTGGTGCAGGGAAAGAATGTTTCAAATATCCTACGCAATGCCAGATCACCGTCTTTCCTCGCCCTCTCCCCCTCCATCATCTGATCACCGTCTTTCCTTGCCCTCTTCCCCCTCCCTCACCAGCTAGCACCCAGCCCACAGAGGAGCCTTTGCAAGTGGGGCGCATGTGCTTGTCTCAGGAGGCATGAGAGTGGCGCCAGAGGACAGGTTCCTGCCTCTACTGTGGTGATCCTGGACACTTCCGGGCGGCACATTCCAAATGTCCAGTAAAAGAGAATACCCGTCAGCAGGGAGGGGGAATCCTGAGGGTTGGTTCTCTCTTCAGTCAGCTTCCCCTAATTCTGTAATGCTCGCAGCTTCCTTGTCATGGAGGTCTCAGACCCATGAACTTACCGAGAATCCTATGGACATCTCTCTCACTCAAAGATGGGGAGTTGCAACTCAGGAATTAAGAGAAAAGATCAATGTCAAGGCGCTGGACGGTTGACCTCTGGGAACCAGCGAGATCCACCTTTCCACCCAACCCCTCCAACTGGTGCTCGAAGGCAACCATCATGAAGAAATATCTTTCTATCTGGTTAACGCACCTGACCTGCCACTGGTACTTGGTCTCCCCTGGTTATCCCAACCCATAGATCGATTGGTCTCTGAAGGTACTCCAAGAGTGGGGAATGGCATGCCTGTCTGGGTCCAGCTCAAGCTCCATTCCATGAATCCCCTCCTGTGCCAGCTAAGGATGTGGACCTGTCAGGGATTCCGGCTGAATATGCGGATCTCCTTGACGTTTTCAGTGAAAGAAGGGCCACCACCCTGCCCCCACACTGGCCATACGACTGTGTCCTAGACCTCCTACCTGGCACGTCCTCCCCAGATCCAGCTCTTTTCCCTCTCTTGTCCTGAAATGGTGGCCATGGAGGAATACATCAAGAAGGCATTGAGCACGGGGTTTATCTGTCCCTCAACCATGCTGGCAGGAGCGGGCTTCCTTTTTTGTGAGCAAGAAAGATGGCAAGCTCCGTCCCTGCATCGATTATCAGTCCCTGAACAACATCACTGTGAAGAACCACTACCCTCTTCCATTGCTGGCGTCTGCGTTTGAACATCTCCAAGGTGCAACTGTATTTTCCAAAATTGATCTGTGCAATGCTTACAATCTGATTCGCATAAGAGAAGGGGATCAGTGGAAAATGGCTTTCAGCACCTCTAATGGCCACTATGAATACCTGGTGATGCCTTTTGGTCTGGCTGTATTCCAGGCATTGGCTAACGATGTGCTCAGAGTCATGTTGAACCAGTTTGTGTTTGTGTATTTAGATGACATCCTTATCTATTCCCGCTCTCATCAGGAGCACATCCAGCATGTCCGGAGAGTACTCTGACACCTTCTTGAAAATAACCTGTACAACAAGCCTGAAAAATGTGAATTCCATAAAGACCAGGTGTCATTTTTGGGCTATATACTTACCCCACCCAGTGTTCAAATGGACCCTAGTAAAGTTCAGGTAGTTGCAGAGTGCCCAAACCGTCTACAGTCAAACAGCTACGGCGCTTCATGGGGTTTGCGAACTTTTATCGCTGATTCATCTGGAATTTTGGCACTATCATGGCTCCAATTAATGCACTCACCAAGACGACTTCGGCAGGATTCCATCGGACGGACAATGCCGACCAAGCATTTTCCGAGCTAAAGCGACATTTCACCACTGCCCCACTGCTGCAACACCCAGACCCATCTCAGCCAGTCATTGTCGAGGAGGATGCATCCGATGTAGGCATTGGAGCTGTCCTCTCTCAGCGCTCATCTGCGGATAGCTAGCTACACCCTTGTGCCTTTCTTTCCCGTCGCTTGACCCCAGCCGAGACAAATTACGTCATTGGGAACCAGGAGCTTCTGGTTGTCAAGGAGTCCCTGGAGGAATGGCAACACTAGCTGGAGGGGGCAGAACATCCATTCTTGGTCTGGATAGATCACAAGAACCTCTCCTATATTCAGGATGCAAAGAGACTCAACACTCGTTAAGACTCAACACTCGTTAAGCCTGGTAGGCTCTCTTCTTCACACGGTTCAATTTCATCCTCACTTGTCATCCCGGCAGCAAGAATACAAAGGCTGACACTCTCTCCCAGCAGTTCGACAGATCTGAGAACAATGCCAATCCACAGCCCATTCTTCCTTGCACGTGTATCACTGCTCTGGTGATCTGGGGAATAGAGGCAGAGGTGAGGGCTGCCCAACAATCAGATCCAGGCCTGGATGGAGGACCTCCCAACCGGCTGTTTGTCCCTGCTGCAGTCTGTTCCAAAGTGTTGGAATGGGGTCACTCCTCACATCTGGTTGGACATCTGGAAATTTCACAGACTCAGGAGTTAATAAGGAGACAATTTTGGGGGCCATCTACATCCCAGGATGTCCACGACTTTGTATCAGTCTACCCCACCCGTGCTCGCAACAAGACATCACGCCAGCGTCCTGCGGGTCTGTTATGTCCACTGCCTGTGCCCCACCGTCCCTGGTCCCACCCCTAAGTAGATTTCATCACTGGTCTACCCCGTCTAATGGAAACACCACCATTTTGGTCGCTGTGAATCAATTTTCCAATGCTGCCTATTTCATTACCCTCCCCAAGCTCCCATCGGCTCGTGAGACTGCCACATTCATGGTTCAACGTGTGTTCAGTCTCCATGACTTTCCTCAAGACATGGTGTCTGATCGTGGGCCACAGTTCACTTCCCGCTTTTGGAAGGCTCTCTGCTCTCTTGTAGGAGCCACGGCCAGCCTCTCGCCTGGCTTCCACCCCCAATCCAGTGGCCAGACTGAGAGAGTGAACCAGGAGCTGGAGACAACCCTGTGCTGTCTTACCTCTTCCAACCCCATGTTCTGGAGCTCCCAATTGGTTTAGGCAGAGATCACCCACAATAACCTCCAGTCGTCCTCCACCAGTATGTCTCCCTTTGAATGCCAGGAGGGATTCCAGCCCCCACTCTTCCCTGATCAGAAGATGCTGCTGTTGAACAGCTGATCCAGCGCCACAAGCGCACCTGGAGATGGGCCAGGGCTTCTCTACTGCGTGCCCAGAAACAGCATTCCCGGCAGGCTGATCGGCTTCGTCGATAGGTAAGGCCATTCAAGCCAGGACAGGAGGTCTGGTTGGCATCAAGGGATCTTCTCCTGAAAGTTGAGAACCGGAAACTGGCTCCACGCAACGTGGGACTGTTTGAAAGTGGAAAAGGCTGTCAACAAGGTGTCCTATAGATTGCGTCTACCAGCATCACCGACGATTCACTCAGTACTGGTTTCCATGTTTCCCAGCTCAAGCCTGTTACTACCTCTCCCCTGGCCCCAGTCACCCCATTTGCCCCTCCTCCCCGCCTGGTAGATGGTTCTCTTGTCTATACTGTGCGGTGCCTCCTGGCATCTTGCTGGGTACGTGGTAAGGTCCAGTACCTTGTAGACTGGGAAGGGTATGGCCCAGAAGAACGTACTTGGATCCCAGTGAAGGACATCTTGGACAAGTCGCTGATCCAGGACTTCCAGCAGACACAGGTCTGTGGCACCACAGAGGCTGAGCCTAGAGAGGGGACCTGTCACAACCATGGATTCGGCAGCGCAGTAGATACGGCAATTGCTCTTGTGAATCTGCACGTGTAGCTAATTATTTAATTGTGATAGTATTTAACCCCATTCTTGTTGTGGTAGTGCTTGACGAGACTTGGACAGAGCATAGCAACACTTCACTGCTGTTTTCCTTTCAGCCTTCCCTGAGATATTGGACTTCCAAGTCAACTGACTCTGAAGACTAGCGGTATTTGTTTAATGTTTAGATGTTTTCTTCAGCCACACTGTAGGCTTCATGTTTCTTTCAGAGTCTTAGTTAACGGTCCTGTTTGGCCGAGCATTTATTGTTTATTTTCCCTTTAACACTGTTCATATTAGAGTCTGTGAACTATCGGCCTGCTTCAGTGTCTCTCACTCCGCACTTGGGTCATATCCAAACCCAGTAACACTCAGGCTGCAACAAAGACCTCTTACTCTTTTCCACAGATGTTGCCTGACCTACTGAGTTCCTCACGTATCTTATGTGTTCGATCACTGTGAGTATTAACTTACACTGCACAAAGCAAGATCAATCTCTCCATACAGTTGTTAGCACAATACAATAGAAGGTCAAGCAGTATTAATCCATATACGTTTGGAGGCTCAGACCCAAATATCCTTTACTCCTCATCTAAAAACAGCACAATACAAGCCCTAGTTTATTATTTTTTAAATTTTTTTATTTAGCGATATAGCTCAGTAAAAGGGCCTTCCAGCCTAATGAGCCCATACTGTTTAATTGCACCCATGTGAACAATTAGCCTGCACTCCAGTATATCTTTCGAATGTGGGAGGAAACCAGAGCACTCAGAAGGAACCTATGCGGTAACGGGATGAACATACAAGCGGGAATTGAACCTGGGATGGGAATTGACGCTGTAAAGTGATGTGCTAAGAGTTACAATACAGTGCCATGGTAAGCTACCATTTGATCACAGTCTACCTCAGTGCTATATAAGCTCTGCATCACAGTCTTAACACACAGTCACCAACCTGACCTGTTGCTTCAAAGTTCCTACAGAAGAATTTCCTGTGAGGAAGCTGCTTGAATAGATTCTGGACTCATTTAGAGTTTATTTATTCGTTACTGAGGAAGTCTTCAAATTGCCAGGAGCTTGCAAGCTTCCCCTTTAGGTCAGAAACAATAACAGCAATAGTAGTTAAAATGTCTTTGAGTGGTACATCTGGAATCTGAAACCATAGTGAACTACAGCAAAGAAACTGGCCTTTCGATCGGTCTAGTCCATGCTGAACTGTTATTCAGCCCAGTCCCATTGACTGGCACCTGGACCATAGTCCTCTACACAATGTTACCTCTATTATGTGTGTGCATACACACCCTTTGCTACTAGTGCACAAAAGGTTGTCACCCTCTACCCCAATGGCATGTTCAGTATACTTCATGATCGTACACAACCACATTTCCTTTTCCAGTTTCTAATCTGGATGTTGACAACGCGGAGTGTGCGATGGTTTGTCTGCAGACTTTATAACTGGTTTACTTATACTGTTTTTATTGATTCACTATGTTGAATTCCAAATAAGCAAAGGGTGTGAAGTGCAAAAGCACTGCTAGCTCATCTAATGTAGAATGGCTTAACGAAACAGTAGAAACTACTACACCAAAAGCTCATGAGGTCAGGAACGTGCAGCTACGAGAAATTTTTATGAACAATACAGAAACTGGTGTTACCTGCATGTATTGTCATGATGTAAAAGTTACTGGAGAAGTTGCAAGTGGGAAGAAATGGAGTGACACTTGGAAATTTGACTTTTTAAAAGAGTCATTTAGTAAGCAAATCACATATGGACGGTGTGCAAAAACTCTGGTGAGAAAATCTTTCATTACCTGTTACAGGCCTGCTACGTATGTTTTGTGTGAGTGCAGACGAACGAGAGTGAAAATGATCAAACCCAAAGGATATCGAAGTTCTTATTGACAGTGTTTTGCTAGCTGTTAAAATGAACACCTCTATATATAAAATTTAGTGCGCACATGTTGTCGTCACTGGGCAAAATACTGTGCAGCACAAGATTTTTGCCCACACTGGTCATTACAAATTAGAGGGAACATTGCATCAATACCTCTCCCATCCATATGTGATAAATATTCTGAAAACTCTTTAATATGTTTCAAATATATATTTACATACAAGATAAATAGAAATTCATATATTTATTCATAGCTTCTGATCCAAAAGATAAGAAATTCTTTGTAGTCTCTGCTCTATCATAATTGGAATGTGAACATTATGTGGTATTTTGCTTTTTCTTCACAATCAGGCCAAGATGATCATATGTTGGGCATCAGAAGTAGTCAACTGTTTGTGAGTGAGAAATTGGTGTCAATTATTAGTGTCAATATTGTTGAATTGGTGTTACTGGGATTAGACTTTAATTAATTTTTTTTACATAGAGGAGGTTCCCAACCTGGGGTTGATGAAACCCCTTGGTTAATGGTAGAGGTCCATGGCATAAAAAAGTTTGAGAACTCCTGACATAGAGACCAAGGAAAAGAGGTCCTCTATTTTGCAGTACTACCTCCTTCTCCTCAAGTTCCCTTTCGTTTCTCAATCCCTCCTCCTGATATGGGAGCAGAATGGCTGAAGGTAGCAGCTGCAGCCTCTGACCTCTGTAGCCAATCCCTTTCAACCTCACTGAAGCCTTTACCTCCATCAATCCAAGGGCCAGCAGAACACCCGAAATACAGCTGCACGGAAAAGCTGCCTCCATTTAAGTCTGCTCCGCATTGGGCCCATGCAGTCGACCAACAAATAGTTACCACAGGAAAACAGGATGAAGAGTAGGGTACATAGTCCCTCAAGTAATGAAACCAAACAACCAGCAACCCAGGTTCAATTCTGTTGCTGTCTGTAAAGATTCTGTATGTTCTTCCCATGACTGGACGGGATTTTTCTGGGTGCCCAGATTTCCTCCCACATTCCAAAGATGTACAGGTTAGTACAGTAGTTTAATTGGTCACATGGGTGTACTGGGTGGTGTGGGCTCATTGGGTGTTCTCATGTTGTGTTCCTAAATAAATTTATTCTACAACAGAACCATTGTCAGTGAACACTAGTGTCAAACAAGATTGCATCATTGCCCTAAATATATCAGTTTCTGCAGATACTAGAAATTATGAGCAACACATACAAAATGCAGAAGAAACCCGGCCTGAAACATCAACTCTTTATTCCCCTCCATAAATGCTGCTTGACTTTGAGTTCCTCCAGCATTTTCTGTGTGCAGCATCATTGCCTCAATAGGTTTTTCAATCTGCAGTGGTATACCTCATCTCTAACAAATTTTCTGTGGTGATGGAGTAAATCTTCAAAATAGGAAACCAATCAATCCACAGAAACCTCACTCCAGGACCAATGTGACCCAAACCTCAGTAACTGGGCTATAACAGGCAGAGGATATCTTTGCATATACACCCTGAGGCACCCAAGACATCCCCTTATTCACTGAAACAAAAGAAATGATATAATCTACATACACTCAGAGGACACTTTATTAAGTACAGCTGTACACCAGCTTGTTAATGCAAATATCTAATCAGCCAGTCATGTGACAGCAACTCAATGCATAAAAGCATGCAGACACGGTCAAGAGGTTCTGTTGTTGCTCAGCCCAAACATCAGAATGGAGAAGAAATGTTATCTAAGTGAATCTTCCTGTGGAATGATTGTGTTGGTGCCAGACAGGGTGGTTTGAGTATTTCAGAAACTGCATACCTCCTGGAATTTTCACGCACAACAGGCTCCAGAGTTTACAGAGAACGGTGCGAGAAACAAAAATACATCCAGCGAGCGTCAGCTTTGTGAGCAAAAATGCCTTTTTAATGAGAGAGGTCAGAGAATAATGGCCAGACTGGTTCAAGCTAACAGGAAGGCGACAATAGCTCAAATAACCACTTGTTACAACAGAAGTCTGCAGTAGAGCATCTCTGAGCAGACATGTCAAACCCTGCAGTAGATGGGCTACCGCAGCAGAAGACCACAAACATACACTCAGTGGCCACTTTTTATAAGTACAGGAGATACCTAATAAAGTGGCCATTGAGAATCTCCTAAGTAGCTGGGTGCTACCAAGCCCAAATGCACAGCTCCCCCAACATGTCTTTTGTAAAATATGTTAGCAAATAGAAAACAGAAAGATATAGAGTAGACGATCCTACCAGGGTAAATAGAATTCAGGTATGAGAATCCCTTTACTTCCTTGGCTATTCGTTCATTTTAAGTCTTTGCCTTAGAATCACTTTTATAATTGTGGCATGGAAGATCGTTGATGTATGCTGATGTATGCCTTTAAGGCTTGATGCTATCACGTAACATTAATCTGCAAACGGCATTTGTTTATGGCCTTTTAAGCATGATCAGGTTTGAGGACTTGGCTCGATATCAGATCTAACCTCTGAGTGATCATTATCTGATTCATTCCTAATCTAGTTTTCAATCCCCTCCCCTGAAGTTGCTGAGATATGCTGGAATGCAATTCATTAAAGCCAACAATGCTTCAACATCTGGCAAACTTGCATCAGATAAATTTGCCAACTCGTCTCTGCCAAGAGGCACCATACTAAAGATAAAATGAACGTTGGAAGTCAGCCTAAATTGTAACTCTCTGATCCGCACTACTTCTGAGTGCAGCTGCCAGTAATTCACGCACGCATCCTTCAAGCTTTGACAGTAGGTATAGAAAGCACATTTAAATCACTGAAGCCAAGACTAATGGCATCTGCCCCCATCATCTATAAATGCAGCCTTTCACATTGTATCAATGGAGGATCTCGGGACCCTGGTAAGTTTTACATTCCTCAAGACAAAAGTGGATGTCACAATAGAAACGTCGACTGCACCTCTTCCTACAGATGCTGCCTGGCCTGCTGCGTTCACCAGCAACTTTGATGTGTGTTGTCACAATAGTGTAGTGGCTAGCAGAGACACTTCCCAGCATCAGCTATCAGGGTTAAATTCTGTTTGTACCTTCTCCCTATAACCGTGTTCCAAAGAGGTACGGGTTAGCGTCAGCACATTGTGGGCACGGTGTGTTGATGCCACAATTATGGCGCCACATGTAGGCTGCCCTCAGCACATCCTCAGATGGTGTTCGTCGTTGACACAAATGGCACATTTCACAGTTTCGAATGTACAGGTGACAAATAAACCTAAATCTATAAACAAAAACAGGTATAGCAGGCACAGTTATCAGCTGAGCCTCATTGTGTCCTCCTCCATTATCTATAAATTCAGCATTTCACATTGTAGTACTGGAGGTTCTTGTGATCACTGATAGACATTCCCTTCCTTAACCCAAAAGGCTATGTTAAAGTCAAGGAATTGTTCAAGGCAAATCTGTTTATGTGCAGTCTTAATGCCAAATTAATCTTAAAAGCTGATTCAAAAGAGCAAAACTAATTTTCTACTTTGATCTTTTCATCCCTGGCATTATATTTATGCAAGGGAATCTCCAGCTTATAGAAACACTGCAACTTTCCCAGTGCTGATCTTTCACTAAAGTCATGGTGAATGATCAAGAGACATCATCGCCAACCTCAAACCTGGTCAGTGAAAGGTTTAACAGATTCCACTGAAAGATCAGTAGCGTTTTATAATTTTCTACAGTTAAAGAAAAAGGAAAATTTCCAGGGTTTCTCTTTATAATTCCTATCCAGTAACCACAGCAGTTTGCTAGATGTTGGGTGAGTTTAGCATGAGGTTCACTTTTAACCCTATCCTGTCACCAATCAATTCCTAATAACCCGTAGCTGTGAAGGAACAAGAGTTTGTGATGTTAGTGATAGATCCTTCTGACACCTCATCTTTTGGCATCAATTTTTTCTCTTTAACTTTGGCTTCTACTACTTGCCAGATCACTACTGAGCAGGAATGTAGAGGCAGCAATGCAGAAAATGCCACAGTGGTTGCTCATCTGAAATATAAACCTATCCTGCTAACAAGTTAGCATGGAATGCTTTTGCACAAAAGTTATTTGGATATCTTTGTACAGCAGTCACCACAAGCCAGCATGAACGCGTACAGATACAGTAAGCACAAATCGTAAACACCTAAGGCAGCAGAGTATCAGTCTTTAGCACTGATTCAGGGCCTTAACCTGAAATGCTGACAATTCCTTACATCACACACACCCTGACAGATGCTACTTGACCCACTGAGATGCCCACAGTCAACACTTTTTTTTTACAGCTGCATGGACCAACCATTGCTTTGAGCAGGAACTTTTTTTATACAGTCTGAAAACTTCACAGCACTTTAAATGTTGTGTTTGTAATTCACATACTATGAATATTTAGAAATCGCACACTTTCAATTTTATTTATTAATTGAAGGGTATAATGAAATACAGTATAACAAAGAAAATCCTTCACATTTCACAGACTTTTTCTAGCTGCGTCCAATTCCAGCTGTACGGCAAGATTTCAGTAACTGCACGGCAGCGCACCCACGCAGCTTAGAGGGAACAGAGGCCACAGTAGGTTATTTGTCAGCAACTCTAATATCTGCTCTGTGACATTCTTCAACCACTTGAGGTTGAAGAGCAGATTGCAAAAACGTTTTACGTCTCCTTCAGGGTTCTCGCAAGAACCAATTGGCACAAGGCAAGATCCTAACACATCGGTATGAAAATGACTAGATTTGAGATGTTGAATGGACAGAACATCACTTGGGTACCAGGGATATTACCTCCACATTTCTTCAAACTAGTGCCATAAAACCTTTGACATCAGCCTCTGAGGGCAAAGGGCAGAGAGGTCATTGGTTTAATACGTCACCTAGGGGACAGGATTTTAAAGGATGCTGTACTTGCCCCCTTGATATGCATTGAACCAGCAGCCAAAAGTTTTATGCTCAAGGGAACGTGAACAATGAACCTTCTGACTCCAAGAAAATGATGTTATCATTGCTAAGAATTTCACCTCTGTGGAACTGAAGCTACAGGTTTTTTGTAGCAGGAGCTGGATCTGCATACACATGACGGTGCTCTAAAATTATGTTATTTTAGCAGTACATTTAAGAAAGTTTATTCAAGAACAATATATTAATTATATTCAGTAACTGTTCATAGCCTGTAGGGTAGTGTAATGTCAGAATGAAATGTGATTGGGAATGTGCTCATGGTCTTTATTCAGTAAACGACATTGTAGAAAGGCAAATAATTCTTGTAAAATTTCTGGTTCACACCAAATCATTATTTTTCCCCGTGCTGTAAGGAAATGAAGTACTAACAGCATAAAAGCTTAAAAGTCAGCTACCATCTGGTTTCCCTCTCTCCCCACCATCTCCACATCATCTCATCATCAGGCCTCAAGGCAATAGTTCTACTGTATATTCTCTCATTAACTCTCATTAAGCACTAATATTGATGATATACAGACCAAACAAAGTCTGTGGTCTCCACTCAATCATATCGTACTGGTATTGCTGACACAGTCATTATCCAACCCAATTTGCTGTTCAATGCAATGGCTTGCAAGTCCTTTTCAGGCAAGTGTTAAAATTCAACTGTGTTGCTCTGAGCCACCTGGAGGTCAAACCAGGCCAATTTCTTTGGTTAATTCATGTTTCAGCTCCTGAATTCAATGTACTTAAAGTAAAGTGTTTGACAAGATTCCCCATGGTCAGCTTATTCAGAAAATCAGGATCCAGGGAAACTTGGATTCAGAACTGGCTTGCCCATGGAAGACAGAGGGTGGTAGCAGATGGAGCTGATGGCCAGCGGTGTTCCTCAGGGAATTGTATTCTTTATAAATGGCTGGGATAAGTAAGTGGAAGGGTGGCTTATTGAGTTTGCAGATGACACAAAGGTTGGTGTTATTGTGGACAGTGTAGAAGATTGCCTTAGGTTAGAACAGGAACATTGATAGGATGCAGAGCTGGGCTGAAAAATAGCAGATAGAGTTCAATCCAGAAAGTGGATTTATGGATCCTATAGGAATGCTCCGAAAGCAGACAAGGTTTTGAAGTGCGGCAAGGACTCCAATGTTGCGAAGAAAAAATAAGGAGAGCAGAAATGCTATGTGACTACCTACGATGAGGGAGGGAAAAACAGAGTACAGATCATTTAACCTGACACTGATTGTCAGGAAGATACTTGAATCTTTTATAGAGGAAATGGTAACAGAAATCTTTTGAAAAGTGGAACATGATAGGCCAAAGTCAACATAATTTTCTGAAGAAGATTTGTTTAACAATTTTTTAGTTTTTTTGTAAAGAATAGGAAAAGAGGAAATCACTAGATGTAGCATATTTAGGCTGATACCATAGAGAACTATTATATGATAAGGAGTCATATTATGATGACATTTCATCGGCACTGACAAAATCTTAAAAGAACTTTAACAAACATCAATGCCTCTTTTCAGGCAATCCCTCAGGATCAAAGATATCTTACTTCCACTCTGGCTGTATGGAGTCCAATGTGCCTGGCAAGTTCCGGAAGAAGATGGCACCAGCAAACAACGCAACCAAGTCCTGTATCTCCAGGTGGTTCATGAAATGACTCCTTTCACATCTTCTTCTTCTTTTAAATGTGGTGCTGCTACTATTGGAGCCTGCAATCTACATTTTGGTGGTACACTATTGGGCCGATTGAGCGATCTGGCACCTTACTGTCGCTGAGAGTTTTCTGCGAGGCTTCGGGCGAAGGGTGCGGTCTCAAGGCCAAGAAGCATGGAGACGGGGCCTGAGCCCATGATTAACTCCATTTCTCCCTGATCACGTTGATTAAAACACCGAGGAAGATTGAAATCATCGAACGCAGAAGGTGAGCAGCTGTCTACCAGCCTCTCTCTCGCTGCTCCCAAAGGAAGGTCCCTGCATACAAATGGTCTCTCTCCCTCAATGCTGTTGGGGAATGGTGCCTGAGTTCTGGATCTTGGGCAAGTTTAATTAACATGGTTTGTGGATTGGACTCTGTCGTTCATGTTATAATGTGTTTGTTGTTTCTGGTCACTCCTTTTTATGTTCTAGTTTTGGGCGATTTTGAATCAGGGGCAGCCTGCAGATAAGTAACACAGGGCTGAACTGAATATGCCTGGACTCTTCCGATTTTGTGTTTTATATTCTGTGCTTTTCACTTTTTTTTTTGTTGTGATTTGCACAATTTTTGCGCATGGGTGGGTGGGTGGTGTTTTTCTTTGAACGGCTTTCATGGCTTTCTTTGTTTCGCAGCTGTCTGTGGGGAAGATAAATTTCAGGGTTGTACACTGCATACATATTTTGATAATAAATGTACTTTGAATCTTTGAGATCAATACAGGTTCTGCAGATTCTTGCACAGATTTTGCTCTAATGTGGCAGCATGGTTTGGGAGTTGCTATTATTATTATTCAGCTCTTACCACCAATGATATGTTAATACTTATTTTCCCTGCCTTACAGTATCAATGCACTGTCCAGAAACCGTTCAGGCTTGTTTTCATTGTACTTGTATGAGACTGAAAACCATACTATATTTAATGATTCCCCCTTCCTCTACCACATTCCTTAATGTTTAGTCCGACTGAAAATAGCTTCAAATTTAGACCATGAGATCACCTTGCTCCCAAATAGGAAACCAGCTTCAGGAAGGAATGTAACTTGCCTGATTATCAACATTGCCAAGTGCCTTAGCAGACATCAAAAGTAAGGTCTGTAAATCTTTAAAATAAGGTAAGGTTTTAAAAGCAGGACAAGTTTTGAGGATCTTACAAGATATTAGTAAAAGCAAGGGTCTAAAAGTTCAGAGTAATACCCCATAAACATTAGTCTGTGTAGAATTGAAATGGCCAGTCAGAGACGGCATGCAATGCTGCAGGAAACTATGAAGAAAATGGAAGGGATGCTGAGCCTGTTCACTCAGACAATGAAAACTGAAACATTATTATGAGAGCAAAATAAACTAGGAAGAGATCCAACAGCTATGTTTATGAGGAAAACTACTTCCAATGGTGTCAGAGTCAGTAACTAGAGGAAACACAGGAACATACTCATTAGGAGGAGAGGGTCACAAAGCCTCATGCCTGGTCTGCCATTCAATAAGCTTACAGGTGATCTTTGCCCTCAGCATTTTCCAGCATGATCCTTACTGTATGTACCAGTGAGGGCAAGAATAGGATGATCTGGCAGCTGAATGTGTGGTGAGGAACCGGCTCAGGGGTGAGGGGTTCAGATTTATGGATCATTGGAATCTCTTCTGGGGAAGGTACGGCCTGTACAAAAAGGCTGGTTACAACTGAATCTGAGGGGGAGCAATATCCTTGTGGGCAGGTTGGCTAGAGTTGTTCAGGAGGGTTTAAACCAATTTGGCAGGGAGGTGCGAATTAGAGTGATAGTGCTGAGGATGAGGTAGTTGGTTTACAAACGGAGGCAATGTGTAGTGAGATTCCTAGCAAGCAAAGGCTGATGATGGGGCAAAATTGCAATCAACAAGATGAGTTACAATGTGAAAGGTGAACAAAACTGAAAAGGGTAAATAGAGGACTGAAGGTGTTATATTTGAATGTAGGCAGTATACAGAATAAGGGAGATGAACTTGTAGCACAGTTACAGATTGGCATGTATGATGCTGTAGGCTTCACTGAAACATGGCTGAAAGAAGATTATAGCTGGGAGCTTCACATCCAAGGACATACATTGTATCGAAAGGACAGGCAAGTAGGCAGAGGGGGTAGTGTGGCTCTGCTCGTAAAAAATTAAATCATTAGAAAGATGCTATATAGGGTCTGAGGGTGTTGAATTGTTGTGGGTACTGCTAAGGAATTACAAGGGTAAAATGACCTTGGTGGGCATTGTATACAGACCTCTAAACAGTAGTAAGGATGTGGTCTACAACAGGAAATAGTAAATGCATGCCAAAAGGGTAACATTAAAATAGTCAAGGGGGATTTCAATATGCAGATAGATTGGGAAACTCAGGTTGATGCTACAACCCAGGAGGGGGAATTTCTAGAATGCCAATGAAGGGGCTTTTTAGAGCCACTTGTGGATGAGCTCACTAGGGGATCAGCTGTTCTGGATTGTGTGTTGTGCAACGAACTGGAATTGATTAGAACGCTTAAGGTAAACAAACTCTTAGAGCCAAGTGATCATAATATGATTGAATTTACCCTGAAATTTGAGAAGGAGAAGCTAATACCATACAACTCTCATTGTGGGGAAAAGCACCATTCAATGCAGGTTGGCACCTCCACTGTATCCTGGATAATGGACTACCTGTGTGGCAGACCACAGTTTGTGTGGCTTCAGAGCTGTGTGTCAGACTTGGCCATAAGCAGCACTGGGGCCCCACAGGGGACTGTATTAGCTCCCTTCCTCTTTAGGATGTATAGACTAGACTTTAGGTACAGTGGCATACAAAAGTTTGGGCACCCCTGGTCAAAATTTCTGTTACTGTGAATAAGCTAAGCAAGTAAACCATGACCTGATTTCCAAAAGGCATAAAGTTAAAGATGACACATTTCTTTAATATTTTAAGCAAGATTACTTTTTTTTATTTCCATCTTTTACAGTTTCAAAATAACAAAAAAGGAAAAGGGCCCTTAGCAAAAGTTTGGGCACCCTGCATGGTCAATACTTAGTAACACCCCCTTTGGCAAGTATCACAGCTTGTAAATGCTTTCTGTAGACAGCTAAGAGTCTTTCAATTCTTCTTTGGGGGGGTTTCACCCATTCCTCCTTGCAAAAGGCTTCTAGTTCTGTGAGAATCTTGGGCCATCTTGCATGCACTGCTCTTTTGAGGTCTATCCACAGATTTTCGATGAAGTTTAGGTCAGGAGACTGTGAGGGCCATGGCAAAACCTTTAGCTTGCGCCTCTTGAGGTAGTCCATTTTGGATTTTGAGGTGTGTTTAGGATCATTATCCTGTTGTAGAAGCCATCCTCTTTTCATCTTCAGCTTTTTTTTAACAGACTGTGTGGTGTTTGCTTCCAGAATTTACTGGTATTTAATTGAATTCATTCTTCCCTCTACCAGTGAACTGTTTCTCTGTGCTTAACAGTTGGAGGGGTGTTCTTTTTGGAAATTCTGCACCCATTTTTCTCCAAACATACCTTTGCTTATTGCAGCCAAAAAGTTCTATTTTAACTTCATCAGTCTACAGGACTTGTTTCCAAAATGCATCAGGCTTGTTTAGATGTTCCTTTGCAAACTTCTGACACTGAACGTTGTGGTGAGGATGCAGGAAAGAATTTCTTCTGATGACTCTTCCATGAAGGTCATATTTGCGCAGGTACCGCTGCACGGTAGAACAGTGCCCCACCACTCCAGAGTCTGCCAAATCTTCCTGAAGATCCCTTGCAGTCAAATGGGGGTTTTGATTTGCCTTTCTAGCAATCCTACGAGCAGTTCTTTCAGAAAGTTTTCTTGGTCTTCTAGACCGCAACTTGACCTCCACCATTCCTGTTAACTGCCATTTCTTAATTACATTACGAACTGAGGAAACGGCTACCTGAAAACGCTTTGCTATCTTCTTATAGCCTTCTCCTGCTTTGTGGGCATCATTTATTTTAATTTTCAGAGTGCTAGGCAGCTGCTTAGAGGAGGCCATGGCTGCTGATTGTTGGGATATGGCTTGAGGAATCAAGGCATTTTTAAAGCTTTGAAATTTGCTTCACCTGGCCTTTCCTAATGATGACTGTGAACAAGCCATAGCCCTAACAAGCTAATTAAGGTCTGAGACCTTGGTAAAAGTGATCGGAGAGCTCAAATCTCTTGGGGTGCCCAAACATTTGCATGGTGCTCCTTTCCTCCTCCCCCCCACTCTAAAATTGTATAAAACAAAAATAATATACTAATGTTGCTTAAAAAGTTGAAAAGAATGTTTCATCTTTAACTTTATGACTTTTGGAGATCAGTTCATCTTCTACTCACTTAACTATTCACAGTAACAGAAATTTCAACCAGGGGTGCCCAAACTTTTGAATGCCACTGTATAACAGAGTCATGTCACCTGCAGAAATTCTCTGATGACTCAGCAATAGTTGGGTGTATAAAGGGAGGACAGGAGGATGAATACAGGGCCCTGGTGGGGGACTTCGTCAAACGGTGCAAACTGAATCATCTGCAGCTCAACATCAGTCAGACAAAGGAGATGGTGATGGACTTTAGGAAGACTAAGCCTGCATTACTCCCTGTTACGATTAACGGTGCGGACGTGTACATGTTGAGGACCTACAAGTACCTGGGGGTGCACCTGGATGACAGGCTTGAGTGAAGCACCAACACAGAGGCTGTGCACAAGGTCCAGAGTCGTCTCTACTTCCTGATGAGACTGAGGTCCTTTGGAGTATGCAAATCTCTCCTTCACATGTTCAACCAGTCTGTTGTCACCAGTACAATCTTCTATGTGGTGGTGTGCTGAGGCAATGGCATCAACATGGGTGATGCCAACAGGCCCAATAAACTGATTAGAAAGGCTGGCTCTGTTATAGGAGTCAAACTAGACACACTGGAGGCTGTGGTAGACCTACGGAAAATCTTGGCAAATCTGGACAAATCTCCCCCATTTCACGCACATCCTCCTGCCACCCCACTAAGAATAGGTTTCCCCTTATTCTCACCTACCACCCCACCAGCCTCCGGGCCCAACATAAAATTCTCCGTAATTTCGCCACCTCCAATGGGATCCCACCACTAAGCACATCTCCCCCCCCCCCCGCTTTCTGCAGGGATCGTTCCATTGTCCCTTGTCCATTCGTCCCCCCCATCCCTCCCCACCGATCTCCCTCTGGCACTTATCCTTGTAAGCAGAACAAGTGCTACACATGCCCTTACACTTCCTCCCTCACCACCATTCAGGGCCCCAGACAGTCCTTCCAGGTGAGGCGACACTTCACCTGAGAGTCGGCTGGGGTGATATACTGCATCTGGCGCTCCTGATGCTGCCTTCTATATATTGGCGAAACCCGACGCAGACTGGGAGATCATTTCACTGAACACCTACGCTCTGTCTGCCAGAGAAAGCAGGATCTCCCAGTGGCCACACATTTTAATTCCACGTCCCATTCCCATTCTGATAGGTCTATCCACGGCCTCCTCTACTGTAAAGATGACGCCACACTCAGGTTGGAGGAACAGCACCTTATATTCCGTCTGGGTAGCCTCCAACCTGATGGCATGAACATTGACTTCTCAAACTGCCGCTAATGCCCCACCTCCCCCTCGTACCCCATCCGTTATTTATTTATATACACACATTCTTTCTCTCACTCTTTTTCTCCCTCTGACTATACCCCTTGCCCATCCTCTGGGTTTCCCCCCCCTCCCCCTTTTTTTTCTCCCTGGGCCTCCTGTCCCATGATCGTCTCATGTCCCTTTTGCCAATCACCTGTCCAGCTCTTGGCTCCATCCCTCCCCCTCCTGTCTTCTCCTATCATTTTGGATCTCCCCCTCCCCCTCCCACTTTCAAATCTCTTACTAGCTCTTCCTTCAGTTAGTCCTGACGAAGGGTCCCGGCCCAAAACGTCGACTGTACCTCTTCCTAGAGATGTTGCGTTCACCAGCAACTTCTTTGTGTTTTACTTGAAATTCCAGCATCTGCAGATTTCCTCGTGATTACCCTTTTGACATGCCTTTCCTACATCCTGTTGTAAACTGTATGCCACATCCTAGCTGCTATTTGGAGACCTGTATATAACTCCCATCAGGATCATTTTATCCTTGCAATTTCTCAACTCTACTCACAAGCATTCTACATCTTCTATGTCACCTTTCTCTAAGGATTTGATTTCATTTTTTTTTGTTTTTACCAACAGAGCCACCCTAGCCCCTCTGACTACCTGCCTGCCCTTTCATTACATGTGTATCCATGGATGATCTTCTTTCAGCCATGTCTCAGTGATACCCACAACTTTGTACCTGCCAATCTCTAACTGCGCTACAAGATCATCTACCCTATTCTGTACACTGTGTGCATTCAAATATACCTTCAGTCCTGTATTTATCACCCTTTTGACTTTGCTCCCATGTGACACTGTAACTCATCCCAATGACAGAATTTTGTCCCATCATCTGCCTGTTCATCCTCACAGCACACTTCATCTACTTCCGTACCAACTGCCCATATCTTCAGCCCTATCACTCCAATTCCCATCCCCCTGCCAAATTAATTTAAACCCTCCCGACAGCTCTAGCAAACCCCTTTGGGTTCAGCTGTAACCCATTCTTCTTGACTATCGAAAGGATCTCTTGAACAATTAAGAAGAACTCTCGACTTCACAGTTTACATCGCCACGGCCTTTACACCTTATTGTCTATAATTTTAACTACAACACTACATGCTGTAACACAAGAGATTCTGCAGGTACCTGTAATCTTGAGCAGCACACAAAAAGCTGCAGGAACTCAGCAGATCCAGCAGGCTCATTTATGGATAGAAATGAAGAGTCAGTGTTTCAGGCCAAGTCTCTCCATCAATGTCTCATGTCAAGATGAAAGAAAAACAAGAAGAAGAAGAAACTGAGCCAGAAACTGTGGTATAGTCTGGGGTATAGTCTGAGCTAAAACAAGAAATTATACAAGAGGTTGTACAATTCTTGACGGCCTGAAATGTTGACTGTTTATTCCCCTTCATAGATGCTGCCTGGACTGCTGAGTTCCTCCAGCATTTTGTGTGTGTTATTCTGTATTCTGTTGTCATTTTGCCCCTTGTACTCCTTGATATATTTATGGTCTGTACGGAGGGCATGAAAAACAAAGTATCTCAGTACATGAGGCAATTATCAACCAATTACCAATTAGAAAATTAATAAGCCCTCATGTTTTATTAATATATAATTAAGAGCTTATAATATACAAATGTTCACAAAAATCGGGGCCTCTTTAAGCATGTTGAAAATAGGCAGACTAAAAGCACTTGATGAATATCAACCTTCAGTGAGCAGGTAATAGGTTTTCTACTATCGCTTACATCCGAACATCGAGCTCAAAACTGCACAACAAAGTGCCTCAAATTATATCAGCAGGTTAATGGCTCAAAGGTGTGTGAAAGGTGCAGGGATCGTCTCTTCCAGCCAGGAGAATGAGCTGGAGCACACAGGGAAGGGTTCTGTATGGATACAGCATGCCTTTTATTAATCACAGTCTCTTGCGTCATAAATTTTAATAACAAATCTACTGGATATTCATCTCAAGAGGACTAGAATATAAAAGCAAGGATCTAATGCTGAGGTTTCATAAGGCATTAGTCAGACTGCACTTGTAGTATTGGGAGCTGTTTTGGGCCCTATCTAAGAAAAGATGTGCTTGCATTAGGGAGGACCTAGGTTAGTGTATAAGGAGCATTTAGAAGAATGAAAGGGGATCTCACTGAAACCTATCGAATATTGAAAGACCTAGATAGAGTGGACACACAGAGAGGATGTTTCCAATAGTCAGAGAGTCTAGAATCAGAGGCCACAGCATCAGAATACAAGGATGTCCCTTTAGAATAGTGATAGAGGGATTTCTTTAGCCAGAGGGTGGTGAATCTGTAAAATTCATTGCCACTGACTGCTGTGGTGCCCAAGTCACTAGGTATATTTAAAGCAGAGGTTGTTAGGTTCTCAATTAGTGAGGACATCAAAGGTTACAGGTAGAAGGCAAGTGAATGAGCTTGAGAGGGATAATAAATCAGCCATGATGGAATGGTGCAGCAAACTCGTTGGACTGAACGGTTTAATTCTGTTTCTATGTCTTTTGGTCTGTTCAAATGTTGCAGGCAAATGGACATTATACAGATAATACAAAACTGTAGCAAGCACATTGTTACAAAGGATTTCTGCTGTAATAAAAGTTACAGAAAATGGGAAATAAAATTAATTTATCTATAATCTCAAAATTTCAGACACCAGAGTTAAACAGAAAATTTGTAATATATGCACCCACACACATATTTCCCCACCTTGTGTTTTCCCATGATGACTCAGAGATTACAATGTTTTATTAGGTGTAGTTGCAACAGTATATTCTCAAAGCTAGTTGCTGCTGAGACAAAAAGGTGTTTGTTATTACAGCAATAGACCTCAGCATCCTTCATTACCCAGCCTGTAATCTATGCCACCGAGAAGGGCAAGTGTAAATAGTGCATGCCACGATCTGAAAGTTCCAACCTAAGTCACACACCACACTCTCATGGAAACATCATTATGCCTTCACCCTTACTGGATCAAAACACTGGAATATCATGCCTTCAGCACTGTGGACAAAGTCAGAAATGTTCAAAACTCAGCTCACCAATACTGCACTTTTTCAAAGTAACATGCAACAAAATGCTGGAGAAACTCTATGGAAAGGAATAAATAGTTGTTGTTTTGGGCCAAGACCCTTTATCAGGACTGGCTTTCTGGATTTGCAGCATCTCTTGCAAATATGTTTCCAAAGGTAGTTAGGGTTGGTCTTTAAAATTCAGGCTCGCCAACAACGCTCACATGAAGAATTTTTAAAATAAGTTAGTCATTCATATTTTTTAATTCTGCTCAGGCAGTGGTGACCTTCCAGTACCTCAGGTAATTGGGCAGTCTTCACATTCAGTTATTTTGAGAAAAGTCATTTAGTTCTTACAACTGGCACTCCACCCATATTTCTGGTATGTGTCTCTGGACAGGGATCACAGATGGGAGACTTAAATATTTATTCATCGTTCTTCTTGGAAATTGAGCTTAACTGTAGCACCATACCGTTCTGTTGTTTTAATTGTACTCATTGCAGCTTTAGGAAAAAAATATAATCTCAGTGTTTTGTCCTTTCTGGGAAAAGTATCCAGTTAGTTCCATTCAATGTGAATTCCTAAACCAGCACAGCATTTCTGCTCATCTCTTAAAAACGCTGTATGAAACTTAAGTACTTGAAATGCCTGCACTGCATTTGGGGATTACATTAGGCTTGTTTTAAGAGCTCAGTATCAATTAATTTTTAAATATAAATACACACATTAAAAAATTGATTGATACTGAAATCTTAAAGCAACCGTAATTGTGAGGTAGCATAGCCGTTAATGTGACACTATTACAGCTCAGCTTGTTTCTGAGTTCAGAGTTGAATTCCGGCACTGCTCCGTAAGGAGTCTTTGTACATCCTCCCCATGGAATGTCTGGGTTTTCCCTGGGTGCTCCGGTTTTCGCCCACAGTCTAAACAGGCACTGGCTAAGTTAATTGGTCATTGTAAGTTGTCCCGTGATTGTTGCACGGGGCAACTGAGGAGAACACAACTGCAGGACGCCAGCACGTCGACTGAGTTGGGGATGCTGGTGTAGACGTAGACATAGAACAGCAACCCGGAGGAATCTTGACAAGGAGACGGGAATTACAGGGACTATCTAGAAACTATAGCTGAACTTGTAACTAAACTTAGAACTAACGGTTCTAATCGAACAAGAGAATGAAGTATTACACGAGAATGGACCAACAAACTGGCAACTTGTGTAGTGACGCCATTGTACTTATTTCACAGTCTCTGATGCAAACCAGGTGTATCATCATTAAGTAAACTAGCAGCAATTAGAAATCTAATGGCTGAAATTAGGGCATAATCAGGGAGAAAGGAGCATGAAAGGGGAACAGCCAGACGGAACCATGACAGTGATTGGGTTAAAGCTCACCGGAGTTGTGGGGTTGCTGGGAAGGCGTGGTGCAAAGGGCCAGAGTGATGTATCACTAAATAAATAAACAAACATTTTATTTTACACAATGAAAGTAGGAGCTATGCAAACTTCCTGGAATACTGCTTCCCATTAAAAACATAAAAGTGAAATAATAATGACCATTGGAACAGAAGAGTCTAGCAGTGCCTCTGGTATTGCCAAAAACGCCTCCCATCCTTCCAATGACGGCTTTGACCTTCTGCCATCAAGCAGAAGGTACCACAGGGTAAGAACCAGAGTTCTTAACACCCTGCTGCCACCCTGTGCACAAGCACACCCTGTCTGAATGCCCTCCTGCCGCAGCCTCCCCCACCCCCCAGCTCACAGACACAGTCTCATCCTGCACTGGTCACTTTTGCTCTTTTATTGCTGCTCTTTTCACATATTTGTACAACTGCTTTGTTTTGTTATAATAGTGCCAGTAATATCATTGTTTTACATAAACGTGCACCTCACACATTATGTCAACCTGTCAGTCTCCAAGCCATGCCACTCAGGGACACGTGCTAGGACTACGTTGTGACTGTATGCGCTGGGTGGTAACTATATGTGCTGTGTGTGATTATATGTATTGTGCTTTACACCTTGGCCTCAGAGGAACAATGTTTCATTTAGCTGTTTACACGTGGGTGGTTGAATGACAATAAACTTGAACTTGAAGATGGCTTTTAGTTTCCTGTAAACATTACACCTTTATCCTTGCGGAAGAATTCTGTGCTGTTGCAGCATTGAGCACACGCCGAAGTTGTCCGTGACTCAGTAAAATAATTGCTTTATCCCTTTTCATTATGCATGTTAATTCTCTCTGCTCCATATCCACTAGAAACAAAACTCAAAAGTTTAACTTTGAACTAGATTGCACACTTTAAGCAAAGTATTTTAAATTTACCAACAGGCTCTAGTAGACACAAGGTATGGCAATGTTTGATTTAATATTTGATCTGCATGATTCCACTTTACAGGTTTCCCCCGCCATCCGAAGGTAGAGCGTTCCTATGAAACGGTCCGTAAGTCGGAATGTCATAAAGTGAAGAATTAATTACCATTTATTTATATGGAAAAAATTTGTGAGAGTTCGCAGACCCAAAAATAACCTACCAAATCATGCCAAATAACACATAAAACCTAAAATAACAGTAGCATATAGTAAAAGCAGGAATGATATGATGAATACACAGCCTATATAAAGTAGAAATACTTCTCCACAATCAATGCTGCACTGTTCTCCGTAGCGAAAATCTCACGCAAGCGCCATCGGCAAAATCACAGCGCAAGCGCTCTCCAGTAAATAAGCTATGAAGCTGCCAAATCATATCAAATAACACGTAAAAATACACAGCCAATATAAAGTAGAAATAATGTATGTACAGTGTACTGTATCACTTACCGCAATTGGGACAGCGCTGAGCACACTGTTGATGGTGTGTTAGGCTGAGTGGCCCCCACCTTCCAGGCAGCGAACCGATACCAATCTGCGAAGCATGCAGGGGTACAGCGGTAGCCGGGATGCACCCAGCACATCTTTACGAAAAAAGCCGAAATAAACAAGCTAATTAATTAGGTGCCGTCCGGCACGTTCGTGTCGGCCCAGATCAGAGGTGACACAGTCGGCAATCGCCTCTGATCTGGGCCGACAATTACGTGCTGGGCAGCACTTAATTAATTAGCTTGTTTATTTCGGCTTTTTTTCTTAAAGATGTGCTGGGTGCCTCCCGGCTACCGCTGCATTCTTCGCAGATCGGTATCTGTCCGCGGCCCGGGGGTTGGGGTGGTGGGACACTGGGGTGTCGTCTGTTTCCATCAGGGCAGGCAGGTCATCTTCTCCTATGACTGCCTGCCTCGATATCAAAGGTTGAGGTTCATCGTCTGCTCTGGTTGGTGTGGAAGGCTTGCTTGACTGCTTAGCCTTGCACATTTTCAGATCATACAGTTCTTTGTAAGGACTCAAACCATCCTGCAAATATGCCCTAAACCAATGTACCCTAACAAAATTAAAGTCGTACTTTATCATTGCAGCGAAAATCTCACACAATTGCTTCACGTTCAGTTCCTGGACGACTTCACTTTCGGTCCGTTCGCTACTGCATTCAGTTTCGATTGTTATCCTTTCCTCTTCCAACTACACCAGCTCTTTATCTAACAGTTCTTGGTCATGGGATGCCAAAACCTCTTCAACATCATCTTCATCAACTTCCACAAGCCAAACTTTGTCCTTACTTCGTTCACCACAATCAAAACGCTTAATTATGTCAGTTTTACACTGTGTAACACCCTTATGAGCTCTTTTAGGCTTTTCTGATACCTTAGAACTCATCTTGCAAACAGCTGCTCACAGGCACGTGTTTAAGCAAGGCTGGCTAAAATGCTGTTCCGAATCCGGGGGAGCTTTTCTTCGCACGCTGCCTTTTTTCGTAACAGTGAAAACACCTTCTGTTAGCGAAAACAGGTAAGTAATGTAGGTCTTTCGTAACAATAAGGGTTCGTAAAGCGAACGTTCGAAAAGTGGGGGACACCTGTATACGAAAGTATACAACTGATATGATTAAATATTATTGAGTAATTAGTTCAACTTTCTTTCAAAAACAAGAACGCATAGAGACCAACACACTCAGAGGACATTTTCCATTTTTTGGCACAGAAAACAGCAGAGATAAGCAAAGTAATTTTAGGTGAGTTCATGTAACATCTATCCCTCACAAATCCTCAGTCCACCTATCACCTCAGCATCCCTACTCTCCTCGTTATACGGTCTACCTTCCCTTGCCACACTGTCTTGAGCCAAGTGGCTTAACTTTGCTCCGTCACTGTCCTATCATTTTATTGTCTTACTGCTTGACCTGATGAGTTGTTCCAGCAGATTACCCATTGCTCTGAATCGGCTGAGTTTGTTTTCTTTGGAGCCGAAGATGCTAAGGAGTGGACCTGACAGAGGTGTACGAAGTTAGGAGACACAGCACAGCACAGCTTTATAGGACCAGGAGGCAAGAAAACTTTAAAGCAAAGAGAAAAAGTCATAGAGCAGATATAAGGAAGACTATTCTTTTCCACCTATGGTTGTTGTAATCTGGAACACACTGCCCGAGAAAGTGGTGGGGACTGATATTCTCACAATTAAACAGCATCTGGGCAAGGGCTTAAATTGTCAAATAGTCTGCAGACAGCATGCTAACAGTAACATTTCCTCAGTTTGTTCCAATTACTCTCCATTTTTCACCTGTCCTGTTGTCCACTTCATCATCAAAATGGGGAGGCACAGCAGCACAGTGGTTAGCACAACACTTGACAGTACCAACAGCCTAGTTTCAATTCCACCACTGCCTCCAAAGGAGTTGGCACATTCTCCCAGTAACTGTGTGGGTTTCGTCTGGGTGCTCTGGTTTCCTCCTACAGTCCAAACGCAAACCGGTCCGTAGGTTAATTGGTCATTGTAAATCGCCCTGTAATTAGGCAAGGATTAAATCCGAAAATTGCTGAGCAGCACGGCTCAAGGGGCCCGAAGGGCCTATTCCATGCTATATCTCAACAAACAAATGTACTAAAATCATACCATCACCACCAGTGTGCCAGATGTCTCATGACAGACTGGGGATTGCTGATCAACTGGTAACTGTATGGATAAAAACAAATCAAATTATCAAAGAATATATAAATTATACACCTTCAGATTTGTTTGCGTACAGGCAGCCACAAAGCAAGAAACCCTAGGAACTCAATTTAAAAGGAAGAAAGACCAAAACCACTGCACAGAGAAAAAGAAAGTTTTAAAAAAAACACAATCCTGCAACCAATAAAAGCAAACAACAGCGTTCTGAACCAGAATGAATCCTCAGGTTCGCTACCCGGAGCAGCCGTAGTAGGCCCAAGCCTCGATCTTGGTAGCACAGCAACCGGAGCAGTTCACCGCCGAGAGATAAATGAACATTGTGGGAGTGTGAGCAATATCAGCCTGACCCTCGGCTCCATATTTGAATAGCCATTCCATATTTAAATTATCTGTGCATCGAGTGGGTCTTCAATTACTGTAGTTGATTAGGCAAAAGTACTCCATTTTAATTAGGTTCTGTCCAAGATGCATAAAAATTACTGAAAAATAAAACATTTCTGTGGAAACCCAAAGCCAATGTCACCTTATAACCCATCTTGTTTCCAGACACTCCTTTCTTAAATACACCTCTGAAATCATGCCAACTTTGCAACACACAAATACTATAGATGCCTAGAACTTGGGACAAAAAAAATTATGAAAACTACTATCTGTCAGCATCAGTGGAAGGAGAAACAGTTAACATTTTACCAGCTCTTGGAAAAGTTAAAAGTGAAACAAACTTGAAGTTGTTGATATTTAAACCAGAATCAGGTTTATTATCACTTACATATGTAATGAAATTTGTTGCGTTGTAGCAGTGATACACTGCAAGATATGAAGTAATTACTCTAAGTTACAATTAAAAATAGAAAAAAAAACTAAATAAATAAATAGTGTGAAAGAGGACTAGTGAGCTAGTGATCACGGACCATTCAGAAAACTGATGACAGAGGGGAAGATGCTACTCCTAAAACATTGAGAGTGTGTGTGTCTTCGCTTTTAGAAGTGAAAGTTAAAGTTTTGTTTGAATTTAAATGTCCTGAAAGACATCTGTTGTGACAATGGACTCTTATTCCCATCTCATCTTCTCTTCAACCTTTCCCCTGAGTATTCCTCACCATCCTCCTCCAAAGCATCGTGTCTGTAGCCCAAAGCTTTTCCTCTATTATTGTAGTTGGCAGCAGAGTTAAATGAGGGAAATGCAAGTCACTTAGCATAAATGCACCATCAAAAATAATTTGATAATGCACTAGATATAAGGCTGTTATCAAGATTCAACAGTGTGGAATAATCAGGGGATAGCAACATCAATAAAAAATTAGTGAAGCAGCAAGGGCTAGATTAGTCAAATATTGTTTTTCATACCATCAGCAAGTGATTAAATTGCAAAAAGGATAGTAATATGACTTCCAAAGAAAATAGATTGGTAATAAGTGTTGGGGCGATGAAGTAAATGCGGAGAAATATCACATGGTATATTTAGAAAAGAAGAATAAGTTCAGGGAACAATTATGAAATGGGTTACAGGAACACAGATCTTTAAGTGTAAAAACTATTGAAAGTGGAAGAGCAAGTTGAGTGTTTAAAAGAACATATGGAGTGCCTTATGTCAAGTACAAAGGCAAAGCAGTTATGATAAACTTATTTAAGATCGTGGTTCACCACAATCAAATCCTGCAATCGTTTCTGGGCACCACATTTTAGAAACATTATGAAGGTCTCAGCAAATCTGTAGAAAAATCTTATTAGTGAGATTCTGAGATGGGGGTCTTCACCAACCTTTCACTCAACATCAAGACCCAAAAAAAAAAGCTGATTATCGACTACAGGAGGAAGAAACCGTAGGTCTCTGAGCTAGTCCTCATTAGGAGATCAGAGGTGGAGAGGGTGGGCAACTTTAAATTCCTTTGCATTATCATACCAGAGTGTCTGCCCTGGGACCAGCAGACTCAAAGTTGGCACAGCAGTGCTTTTGCTTTCTTGGAAGTTTGCACAGACTTGACATGTCACCTGAAACTTCGACAAATTTGTAGAGATACACAGTGGAGTGGGTGCTAGTTGGCTGCATCATGGCTTTGTATGGAAACACCAATGCTCAGGAACAGAAAAAGTCTCAGCAAATGATGGTATTCATCAGGGAAAAGGACCTCGGCAATTGTGAGGATGACTTACAGCGGACTGAAACGCTTGAACATATAGATATTAAGAAAGAGAATGTGCTGGAGCTTTTGAAAAGCATCAAGTCAGATGTCACCGAGACCAGACCAGATATACCCCAGGCTACTGCTTAGCCTCTGGCAATGATCTTTGTATCATCAAACAGGGACGGGAGAAGTAGCAGAGGATTGGAGGGTTGTGAATGTTGTTCCCTTGTTCAAGAAAGGGAGTAGAGATAACCCAGGAAATTACACACCAGTGAGTCTTACTTCAGTGGTGGGCAAGTTGTTGGAGAAGATCCTGAGAGGCAGGATTTATGAGCATTTGGAGAAACATAATCTGATTAGGGATGGTCAGAATGGCTTTGTCAAGGGCAGGTCGTGCCTTATGAGCCTGATTGAATTCTTTGAGGACATAACAAAATGCATTGATGAAGGTAGAGCAGTGAATGTAGAGTATATGGATTTCAGTAAGGCATTTGATAAGGTTCCCCATGCAAGACTCATTCAGGATGTAAGGAGCCATGGGATTCAAGGAGACCTCGCTTGCCCACAGAAGGCAAAGGAAGATTGTAGATGGTTCATATTCTGCATGGAGGATGGGGACCAGGGGTGTTCCACAGGAATCTATTCTAGGACCCATTCTCTTTATGATTTTTTTTTTAATAAATGACCTGGATGAAGAAGTAGAAGGGTGGGTTAGTAAATTTGCTGATGACACAAAGGTTTGGGTGTTATGGATAGTCTGGTGGGTTGTCAGAGGTTACAGCGGGACATCGATAGGATGCAGAACTGGGCTGAGAAGTGGCAGATGGAGTTCAACTCAGATAAGTGTGAAGTGGTTCACTTTGGTAGTTCAAATATGATGGCAGAATATAGTATTAATGGTAAGGCTCTGGGCCGTGTGGAGAATCAGAAAGATGTTGGGATCCATCTCCATTGGACACACAAAGCTGCTGCGCAGGTTGACAATGTTGTTAAGAAGGGTATGGTGTGTTGGCATTCATCAACCATGGGGCTGAGTTCAAGAGCAGAGAGGTAATGTTACAGCTATACAAGACATTGGTTAGACTCCACTGGGAATACTGTGTTCAGTTCTGGTCACCTCACTACAGGAAGGATGTGGATACTACAGAAAGGGTGCAGAGGGGATTTACACGGATGTTGCCTGGATTGGGGAGCATGCCTTATGAGAATAGGTTGAATGAACTTGGGCTTTTCTCCTTGGAGCGACGGAAGAAGAGAGGTGACCTGATAGAGGTGTGCAAAATGTTGAGAGGCATTGATCGTGTGACAGTCAGAGGCTTTTTCCCCAGGACTGAAATGGCCAATACTAGTGGACATAGTTTTAAGGTGCTTGGAAGTAGGTACAAGAGGGATATCAGAGGTAAGTTTTTCTACACAGAGAGTGGTGGGTATGAGGAATGCCCTGCTGGCGACGGTAATGGAAGCAGATACATTAGGGTATTTTAAGAGACTCTTAGATAGGTACATGGGGCTTAGAAAAATAGAGGGCTATGTGGTAGGGAAATTCTAGGCAGCTTCTAGAGTAGGTTATATGGTCGGCACCACATTATAGGCCCTTCGGCCCACAATGTGCTGTAGATTTCTATGTTCTATGCCTGCAAAAAATGAATCTCAGTGTAGTATGGGTGACATATATGTTTATAATAAATTTACATTGAACTAATGTGCCTCAGACGAGAGAATGTGAGTTTGTAGAAACAGAAAACATACAACAAAGGTACTCAACAAAAAAAAGCGAAATGGTATGAAGGAATTTTTTTTCCAAATAGGGCAGCAAATAATTATGATCAAGAGTACTTTGGTCAGGAGAGAATGATGGTAGATTGAGTCATGGCACTCAAAAGGAAATCTGATAAATACATTAAGGGAGACAAAGGGATCTGATACAGGAGTAGGACTGGTTTATCTGCTCTAGGATAGAGGTCTATCCATTTACAGCATCCACATTCTGTTTTAACTCGTCCATTATCTCAGTTGTTGGATGATCAGTCAATAAAGTCACTTTGAGACAGGTGTTTTTTTTTAAAACGTGTCGTACCAGACATTCAGCCATTCTTGTCAGGCACGTGGTGTCAGGATTAACCAGGTCATGTTATGAATGTTCCTGACTCGACCCTGGTAATTTTTTTTTTTTTTTTTTTTTACAAGGCCGAGTGGCTAGCTTGACACTCCACCCGGCACAGATGGGAAGTGTGCTCAGGGGTGGCCCGACCTGGATTCGATCTCAGGAACCTTCGCTCCAGAGTCCGGCGCTGATCTCACTGCACCACCAACCGGACTCCAGAAGTTTCAATGAGCAGGTAATCAGAAGTTTCAATGAGCATGACACTTCTACTTCAAGAAACTTTGAGGAGGAAAGAGGAGAAGTGGTTTAGGAAGACAATTCTAAATTTTAGAATTGGACCTCTGAAGGAACAACAGTTAAGAAGGGATAAGGAATATCAGAAATAAATGAGTAATAGAATTAGAGAAACAATGAGATCTCAATGTGCAGTAGAAAGGTAAGTAGCTAGTACCACTGGGAACAGTGAGATCACAGAGGATTTGTTTTCGTCTTGTTAGATCAGAAGCCAATGTAAATCAATGAACAAGTGCAATAATCAAATGAGATTTTGCTACCCATATCATAACATACCCAAGTTTAAAGCTCAGAGGGTATAAAGATGGGGCACACCCAGCAAACCAGCAGTATGGTTGATCCTAACCACATGCTTGAGTTCAAAGTACGGAATGAGTACCAGAGAAGTTCAGCTTAGCAAGCCATCGGGCTGGTTCAACTTCATACATTGACTCAGCGGAGTAAAGATTAAACAACAAAAACTGAGGATAAGTACACGCCTGTGTGTAGATTCATTAATTCTTCCCCAAATATTCACAATGAAAAGCCTGAATAATAAGATACCCCCATAAAAAAACTAATGATTGTGTAAAGCAAAGAACATGAAGTTCAATGCAGTCAAGAGACAGTACTGCACACAGAAAAGAAGAAGATACAAGATATGTCTACTTCATGAATGCTGGATGAAACAGCTAGGAGTTAAGAGACCTGCAGTCTACATATTCAATGTGGGCAACATTGTGACATCATAGATGACAAAGTGAACAGAACATTAAACTCCGGAAAATGCATGAAAACATGACTTGCAGCTCACTGTTTTGGCAATGCAGTATAACATTCTGTTTGCTTTGACAATTGCTGAATCAAAGGAAATTAATGATTAAACTGTATAATGTGCTGGTCTGACCACACCTTCAAAAACATGTCCTGTCTGGTTGCTGAGGAAGAAGGAAAGCCTTTAAACACCAAGGTCAAGTAGAGAGAACCATGAGACTAATGCCCATGATTTTTCTGCTCAATTTTCTGTTTTAATAATCATGAAAAAATAAGTTTTGGAATAATCATGAAAAATGCAAACAATGCATAACTTGCATCTTCACTGATTTTGCTTAAGAATACTGCGTGGAACTTTCTGGATACTTACCTCGACTGATCATATCTGCAACATGCTGACGGAGAAAAAGACCAGAGGAGCAAAGATGTGGAAAAATTGAAGTGTATTCATAACTGCAGGAACTATATGATAGCTATTTTACCACATTTAGTTGAGTTGTGCTTCACAGAGATCACAAATTAGTGCACTTCGAGTGTGTTTATATATTTGTTTTAAAGTCAGGAAACATTGGTAGCTTACGATTTTCATCCTGGAATACTAAACTTCTAAAGCTGCGGTTCCCAACCCAGGATCCACAGACCCCATGCTTAATGATATTGGTCCATGGCATTAAAAGGTTGAGAACCCCTGTTCTAAAGGATAACATCAGGATTAATATCAGAATGTTATTCATCACAAAGAGAGCAATCAATTTTTGAGCAAACTAACATACACCAACAAAATGCTGGAGAAACTCTGCAGGCCAGACAGCAACTACCAAAAGAATATGGAAAAGACATTTCAGGCCAAGACCTCTCTGCAGTTCCTCCAACATTTTGTGTGTTGCTTTGGATTTCCAGCATCTGCAGACTTTCGTGTTTGTAGTAATACTACTACTACTACAACCACCACCACCACACTACTACTACGTCTCTTTGAGGGATGCCTACCCTAAAAAAAGTTTATTTTTTCCCTTTGATGGGAGTTCAGTAATACTCTCTCTCTCTCTCTCTCTCTCTCTCTCTCTCTCTCCTACCTCCACAATCTCTGCAGCCCTCCAACTCATCGACCACGTGTTCACCCAGGCGTGCTGCAAGTCCTGATGAAGGGTCTCAGTCTGAAAGGTTGACTGTTCATACTCTTTCCCATAGATGCTGCCTGACCTGCTGAGTTCCTCCAGCACTGCGTGTATGTTGCTTTGGATTTCCGGCATCTGCAGACTTTCTCATGTTTACGGTTCAATTCCTGAGATTGGCTGATTTTAATGAGATGAAAAGATGACAATTGGAGGGGAAGGGTGAAGGAAGGTGGCTGGGGAAAAGATGAAAAGAAATAGCAAGATTAACAGCTGCACTGGGTGGGCGGTGTTAATTATTTCCATCTACCAATTAATGAAGTTGTCTTTTTCCATTTCTTCTTGTAATATTTTTCACCCAAGAAAGCTGCTCGCCCATCATACCCACGTTCATTTAGTGGTTACAGATTGTATGCTCTATTGAGAATAACGCTGCATTTTCATATTTTTTCAGCTAAGGTGAAGTGCCTCTAATTTAAATACACCTCCTAGGAAGGAGGCCACTTAGGCAGCTTTGATATTTTTCAGCAGAAACTTCAAACAAATATAATGAGAGACAATTCAGATGAATGATGATATGTCTTTGTGTGTAAGATTATTCATTTAATCCCATTTCTTTTGTTGTGGATCTATTACCACTCACAATGCACCGTTTTCACAGGAAGCTCAACAAAAAGAACTGTAAACACAGAGACAGCAGGAAATTCCAATCACAATACATCTTCCACCTCCAGAGTCACAGCACAACAAAATATCTCAAAGTGTGCCTCGAATGCATTATCAAACACAAACCGAAACCAAGTTACAAAGATATGCGAAGGCAGAAGACCAAATGCATGATCTGTGGAACAGTTTTTAAGCAATGTCTTCATGGAAGCAAAGCCACTAGTGAGGCAGAGCATTAACTGATCAGTTGTTTAGAAACATAGAAAACCTACAGCACAATACAGACCTTTCGGCCCACAATGCTGAGCTAAACATGTACCTACTTTAGAAATTACCTAGGGTTACCCATAGCCCTCTATTTTTCTGAGCTCCATATACTTATCCAGGAGTCTCTTAAAAGACCCTATCGTATCCGCCTCCACCACCATCACCGGCAGCCCATTCCACACACTCACCACTCTCTGCATAAAAAACTTAGCCCTGACATCTCCTCTGTACCTGCTTCCAAGCACCTTAAACCTGTGCCCTCTCGTGTTATCTGAGGTAACTGAAGTGACTAAATTTGGGGATGATGAGGCAGCCAGAATTTGAGGGAGGATCAACAAACTCTCTGCTCTTACTGCAATCTCCTCTGCATTAGGAAGATGAAAAGTTAGGTTCTGTCAGGCTGAACTAAATGTACCCATCTGTGGTTTGCAACACCTCCTCTTCTTCCTGTTCCACTATGCCCTTTACATTCCAAAAGAGCTCAATGCAAACTTAAATATTAGCAACTAATCATATTTTGGTTCTTCGAAATACAAAAATATAAAATGCTGGAAATACTCAGGAAGTCAGCCCACATCTGTGGCAAAAGAAAGAGAGACGATGTTTAAGGTTGGTGACTCACTGTCAGAACTAATTCCCACAGTTACCTTGACTGTTCGTAGTTCTGCCCTGCCGCCTGCAAGGACACAATTTCATTCTCTCAGTTTCTCTGTCTCTGTCATACCATACTTTCTCAGATGATGAGATTTTCTATAATATCTCTGCAATATGCCCCTGAAATTTCTTTCTTTCTGAACCATAGTCTCCCCTCTATATTTGAGAGAGAAGCCTTGACTGCATCTCATTCACTTCCTACACCTATTCTCTCACCCCCTCTCCTCTGGAACATACCAAGGAGAGATTTCCCCTGGACCTCACCTTCCCCCCACCGGCCACCAGAGTCCACATTGAACAGACATCACTATGTTCTGATGAAGGACCTCTGACATGAAACATGGATACTGTTTCTCCTCTCACTGATGCAGTCTGGCCTGCTAACTGAGTATCTCGAGCATTGTCTGTTTTTGTTATGGATATTAGCAACTGATGTTTTTTGTTTTGCTTTTCCATATTCTGGGGCATATTGAAGCCATCTGGTCTCACTGATTTCAGTGGCTTCAGATATCTGATGCGTGCTCTGTGCTCTTTGCAGCACAGAATGTCAGTGATGTGGAAAGAGCTTGCCACAAAAGGAAGGATGTGGGTAATTAATAAGAGATGCTTTCTCAGAGTAGGCACGGGGTAGCATCTAAGACCTCAGTATGGAGCTTTAGAGACCGAAAAGTTCATTTTCCGATTCAGATTTAAAATAAAACAGAAGAAATTGGAAATCAAGAGTGCAGAAAAGGGTGAAAGAAGTGAGAATTACTCAATTCCACAGCTCCTATAAGAAGTTTGTATGTTCTCCCTGTGACAGTGTAGGATTCCTCCAGGTGCTCCAGATTCCTCCCAGGATCCAAAGATGTACTGCTTGGTAAGTTAATTGGTAATTGTAAATTTTCCTGTGATTAGGCTAAGATTAAATCAGGGGCTTGCTGGGCAGTGTGGTTTGAAGGACCAAAAAGATCTATTCTGTGCTATATCTCAATACATAAAAAAACTCATATTTTAGAAGTTGCTGACTGGCCATTGGTTTATATAATAATAAACTTATTTATAGAGCACTTTTCAAACAGATGATATATGGTAGTTCAACGTGCTTTACAATGACATAAAGTGCAAACATGAAAATAAACCTCCAAGAAGACCACAACCTTGACATGGTTTGAAGGCTTGCATGCCTCAATGACCAAGAGAGCAATGTTGGCTGGAATCAGGGCTTCATTTTTTGGCTCTTGGTAGGGTCACCCATCCCAAACACAAAGGGTAGAGGCCAGATTAAGAGTGGTCCACTGATCCTCCAGGTTCAGGGGTTTAGCTCAGGACTAATAACCATGGTTGGTCAAACAAAACTTTTACAGAAATAGCAATGAACAATCATTCTACACTTGAGTGGCCAGGGACAGACGGAGATGGAGGACCTTCATTGCTGCTGTAAATGCCAATGGTGTAACAAGCAATAAGTATTGAAAATAACATAAAAACAAACCTGAAAATAAAAGACAAAAAGATGTCAGTTCAAAGCAAGGTTAAATACATACAGCAGGTTTTCAGCTGGTGTTTAATAGTGCCAACTGAGTCTGCATCCCTAATAGGTTTAAGACCAGACGACTATGAGATTAGGCCATTTGGCCCATTGAGAGGGCTCTGCCATTTCATCGTAGCTGATCCAATTTCCCTCTCAGCCCCAATTTCCTGCCTTCTCCCTGTATCCACTCATGCCCTGACCAATCAAGAATCTGTCAACCTCTGCCTTAAATATAGATAAAGACTTGGCTTCCACAGCTGCCTGTTCACCACAGGTTCGCTACTCTCTGGTTAGAGAAATTGCTCCTCAGCTCCGTTCTAAAAGGACACCCCTCTATTCTGAGGCTGTGTCCTCTGGTCTTAGACTCTCCCATCATCAGAAACATTCTCTCCACTATCACTGCTTTCACCATTCAATAGGTTTCAATGAGGTCACCCCTCATTCTTCTGAATTCCAGCGAATACAGGCCCAGAGCCATCAAATGCTCTTCATATGACAAGCTATTCAATCCTGGAATTACTTTCATGAGCTTCCTTTGAACCTTCTCCAGTTTCAGCACATCCTTTCAAAGACAATGGACCCAAAACTGTTCACAATACTCTGTGAGGCCTCGCCAGTGCTTTATAAAGTCTCAACATAACATCCTTGCTTTTATATTCTAGTCATCTTGAAATGCATGCTAATAGTGCATTTGCCTTCCTCACCACAGACTCAACCTGCAAATTAACCTTTAGGGAATCCTGCACAAGCACGCTCAGTTTTTTGTGTATTCTCTCCACTTAGAAAACAGTCAACCCTTTCATTTCTTCTACCAAAGTGCATGACAATACACCTTCCGACACCGTATTCCATCTGCCGTTTCTTTGCCCATTCTCCTAATCTATCTAAATCCTTCTGTAGCCTCTCTACTTCCTCAAAACTACCTGCCCCTCTACACGTCTTCATATCACCTGCAAACTTTGCAACAAAGCCATCAATCCCATCATCCAAATCACTGACATATAACATAAACAGAATCGGTCCCAACACACACCCCTCTGGAACACCACTAGTCACTGGCAGCCAACGAGAAAAGGCTCCTTTGATTCCCACTTTTGCTTCCTGCCAATCAGCCACTGCCTTATCCTTGCTGCGCAACTCTCCCTCATTTAAATCCAAATCAAGCACTAGTCTCGGCACCATCAAGCCAGCTGGTGGCGCAGTGACATCAGCGCTGGACTCTGGAGCGAAGGTTCCCAAGTTCGAATACAGTAGGGCCGCTCCCGGGCACGCTTTCCATCCGTGCCGGGTTGAGTGTCGAGCTAGCAAATTGACCTTGTAAAAAGTACTAATGGTGTCAAGATCTTCATCAATGATGATGGACAAACCTTATCCTTGCTAGAATCTTCCCTGTAATACCATGGGCTCGTAGCTTGTTAAGCAGCCTCATGTATGGCACCTTGTCAAAGGCCTTCTGAAAATCTAAATACACAACATCAACTGATTCTCATTTGTCTTTTCTGATTATTACTTCAAAGAATTCCAACAGATTTGTCAGGCAAGATTCTCCCTTGAGTAAAACATGCTATGACCTATTTTATCATGTGCCTCCAAGTACCCCTAAACCACATCCTTAACAACTAACTCCAACATCTTCCCAACCACTAAGCTCATACTAACTGGCCTATAGCTTCCTTTCTTCTGCCTTTCACCTGTCTTCAAGAGTGGAGTGACATTTGTAATGTTCTAGTCTTCCAGAACCATTCCAGATTCTAGTGATTCTTGAAAGGTAATTACAAGTGCCTCCACAATCTCTTCAGCCACCTCTTTCAGAATCCTGAGGTGTACACCATCTGGTCCGAGTGATTTACCTACCTTCAGACCTTTAAGTTTCCCAAGAACCTTCTCTCTACTTATGATAACTTCACATATTTCATAACCCCTGACACCTGGAACTTCCTCCATACTGCTAGTGCCTTCCACAGTGAAGACTGATGCAAAATATTTATTCAGTTTATCCGCCATTTCATTATCCCCCATTACTACGTCTCTAGCATTGTTTACCAGCAATCTGATATCCACTCTTGCCTCTTTATTACACTTTATGTACCTGAAGAAACTTTTGGTATCTTCTTTAATATTATTAGCTAGCATACTTTCATATTCCATCTTTAGCTTCTTAATAACTTTATTAGATGCTTTCTATTGATTTTTAAAAAGCTTCCCAGTCCTCTAACTTCCCACTAATTTTTGCTCTATTATATCCCCTCACTTTGGCTTTTAGGTTGGCTTTGACTTCTCTTGTTAGCCACGGTTGTGTCATCTCTCCTTTAGAATACTTCTTCCTCTTTGGGATGTATATACCCTGTGCCTTCCAATTACTTCCAGAAATTCCAGTCATTGTTGCTTTGCCATCATTGCTGTCAGTGTTTTTTTCCCCAATCAACTCTGGCCAACTCCTCTCTCATGCGTCTGTAATTCCCTTTATTCTACTGTAATAATGATATAGCTTCTCCTCAAATGTTAGGGTGAATTCAGTTATATTATGATCACTTTTCCCCTAAGGGTTCTTTCACCTTAAGCTCTCTAATCAATTCCAGTTCATTGCACAACACCCAATCCAGAATGGCTGATCTCCTGGTAGCTAAAAAGCCATCTCATAGGCATTCTACAAATTCCCTCTCCTGGAATACAGCACCAACCTGATTTTCCTAATCTACCTGCATATTGAAGCCCCCATGACCACTGTAACATTGTCCTTTTGGCATGCATTTTCTAACCCCGTTGTAATTTGTAGACCACATCCTTATGACTGTTTCGGGGTCTGTATGTAACTCACATCAGGGTCTTTTTACCCATGCAGTTCCTTAGCTCTAGCCACAGTGATTCAACACTTTATGGCTCTATATCACCTCTTTCTAATGATTTAATTTCATTTTTACCAACACAGCAACACTGCCTCCTCTGCCTTCCTGACTGGCCTTTCAATACAATGTGTATCCCTGGACATTAAGCTCCGGCTATAATCTTCATTCATCCAGGATTCAGATATGCCTACAACATCATACCTGCCAAACTTAAGGCATTGAATTCCATAGTTTATGAATATAGTTCAACAGAATCTGACCTACCAAATATCTTTTGAGAGAGAACATGTAAATTTTTCTCTATTAGTTATACAAAGATTCCAATGTCCTTCCATTCACTTTATAATCAGAATCAATTTTATTACCACTGACTAATGTCATGAAATTTATCATAGCAAAAACAAGCGAAAGCGCAAAACACAAAGCACTGGAGGAACTCAGCAGGTCAGGCAGCATCTACGGAGGGAAGTGGACAGTCAATGTTTTAATTGAGACCCTTCATCTGGACTGACAAAAAAGGAGATATAGCCAGAATTTCTTTTTTTTTTTTAAGAAATGGAGTTAAGCAATGGATCCAGGTGGTGGTGGTGGGGGGGGGGGGGGGGGTGCAGGGATTATAGACAGATGAGTGAAGGGAAGAGTGGAACAATGTCAGAAGCCGAGAAGTGCCAAGCGGAAGCGATAGAGGGCCAAAGGTATTGGAATCTGATCGGAAAGGAAGGTGGAGCACAGACAGGCAAGGTGATGTTGTTGTATGCTAAGGGTCGGAGATTAATTTTATGGATGGCTTTCTAATTTAAGGGGGAATTTGGATGCCCGGTGTATAAAGTGGCTGGCACACAGAGGACACAGAACGACCACTCTCCGCTGAACATCGACGACTCCTCCATAGAGATCGTTAAGAGCACCAAATTTCTTGGTGTTCACCTGGCAGAGTCTCACCTGGTCCCTCAACACCAGCTCCATAGCAAAGAAAGCCCAGCAGCATCTCTACTTTCTGTGAAGGCTGAGAAAAGTCCATCTCCCACCCCTCATCCTCACCACATTCCACAGAGGTTGTATTGAGAGCATCCTGAGCAGCTGCATCACTGCCTGGTTCAGAAATTGCACCATCTCGGATCACAAGACCCTGCAGCGGATAGTGAGGTCAGCTGAGAAAATCATTGGGGTCTCTCTTCCCGCCATTAGAGACATTTACACCACACACTGCATCCGTAAAGCAAACAGCATTACGAAGGACCCCCACACCCTTCATACAAACTCTTCTCCCTTCTGCCATCTGGCAAAAGGCACCGAAGCATTCAGGCTCTCATGACCAGACTACGTAACAGTTTCTTCCCCCAAGCCATCAGACTCCTCAATACCCAGAGCCCGGACTGACACCAACCTACTGCCCTCTACTGTGCATATTAACTTGTTAATTATTTATTGTAATGCCTGCACTGTTTTGTGCACTTTATGCAGTCCTGGGTAGGTCTGTAGTCTAGTGTAGTTTTGTGTTGTTGTTGTTTTTTTTAAAATGCAATTCAGTATAGTTTATGTATTGTTCATGTAGCACCATGGTCCTGAAAAACATTGTCTCGTTTTTATTGTGTACTGTACCAGCAGTTATGGTCAAAATGACAATAAAAAGTGACTTGACTTGACAATGCTTTACAGTTCCAGGGAGCAGAGTTCAATTCCCGCCACTGTCTATAAGGAGTTTGTACATTCTCCGTGATCACGTGGGCTTCCTTCGGGTACTCAGTTTTCTCCCACGGTCCAAAAACATACCAGTTGATAATTGGTCATTGTAAAACGTTCCATTATTAGGTTAGGGTTAAATCATGATCTGCTGGGTGGCGTGGCTTGAAGGGCCAGAAGTGCTTATTCCTCACTGTACCTCAATAAATAAGATATTTTTAAAAATAAAGCTTTTAAACCTGGCCCTCATTGGCATCTGTCTAAAACTCAAGAGTTTCGTTACTAAGGACCACCATTCACCCACAACGGACTGCAGCATAGTAAGACAGTCTGAACACAAAGCAGACCTCACCCAAGTTCGCATCACATTGGACAGCCCTCAATGCTTGTGCCAAAGCTTCCAAAACTAGTTTGTGTCTGGCTCACACCTCAGGGTCTTCAGCCAGTATGGAATACAAACTAGTTCTTGCTAACTACATTTCCTCTCCTCACCAGTTGCTCCTACTCACACTTACCCAAGTGTTCTCATTGTTTCTTCTCTACATCAATATTCAATCACCCAAGAAGATATCTGCACAACTCTGTGCTTGAGAGCAAGGCAGAATGGTCATATACTGTATGACTTCTTGACAAGACTGATTATGCTACAGACTCTCTTTAAATGAAAGAAACAACTGAGAAGATGCAGAGCTTGGATAAAGTTATCTGCACATCTAAGTTACAATGGAAGTGGCACTGTTTTTTACTGGCAGTTAATCTAACGGGTAGTGAAACTAAAAAGAGAACTCAAGAGTTCCTCCATCATAAAACCACAAGACATACAGTACTGTGCAAAAATCTTGGGCACCTATATATAGCTAGGGTGCCTAAGATTTTTGCATAGCACTCTAGTAATTTTATGTTTTGCACCGTACTGCTGCTGCAAACTAAAAAGAAAACTAATTTCACGACGTGTGAGTGATGATAAACCTGATTCTGATATGGGTCTTTATTGTGGACTGAGAGTGGGAAGGGGACAGGGAGAGGGAAATCACGATTGGGAAAAGGGGAAGGGAGATGGGAGGGAGTGGAAAGCACCAGAGAGACATTCTGTAATGATCGATAAATCAATTGTTTGGAATCAAATGACCTTGTCTGATGTCCCAGGGCTGGGTGTGTCTGCACATGCATCACCCCCTGCCCTGGCACTCCTTCTCTGCCACCTGTCCAACACCACTCCACCCTTGCCAGTCCCAATATTCTTTGGTCCACCATACTTACAAACTCCACTCTGCCTTGACAACTACAGTGCTTAGACACCCTAGTTATATATATCCAAGACTTTTGCACAGTACTTTAGGAACAGAATTAAGCCATTTGGCCCATTGAGTCTGCTCTGCCATTTGATCATGGCTGATTTCTTATTACAATAAACAAACCTGTGCCCTTGTCATTTCAGATCTAAGAAACACAACTTGGTCATGCTACGTACAACTTAGCCATGGTGTACAAGGTACGTACCTGAACTGTGACTTGTAATTGTTACGTTATCTGCAAAATCAGTCCCACATTGCTGATAAAAATTCAAATCATCTGGCACATGTTTAGGTCTCTCTAAAGTTAAAATGTTCTTCTTTGCTTTTCAGTTCCATATTTATGTGCTTTTGAGGGGTTTATGCTGAGACCTTAAGGCTTTGATCAGACCACACTGAGTATTATGAGCAGTTTTGGGCCCTTTATCTCATAAAAGGTGTGCTGGCATTGGAGAGGGCCCAGTGGAGTTCACGAGTATGATCCCTGGAATGAAAGGGTTAACATATGAGGAGCGTTTGATGGCTCTGGGCCTGTATTCTCGAGTTTAGAAGAATGAGGGGGGATCTCATTGAAACCTATTGAATATGGAAAGACCTCGATAAAGTGGATGTGAAGAGGATGTTTTCTATAGTGGGGACAGTCTTACACCAGAGGGCACCTCCTCAGAATGGAGGAATGTCTATTTAGAACAGATGAGAAGGAATTTCTTTAGCCAAAGGGTAGTGAACTATGAGATTCATTCCCACTGATGGCTGTGGAGGTCATGTTAATGGGTATATTTAAAGGAAAAGTTGATAGTTTCTTGGGGTATCAAAGGATATGGTGAGAAGAGAGGAGAATGATGTTGAGATGTCTAATAAATCAAACTTGATGGAATCACAGAGCAGACTCGATGAGCCAAGTGGCCTAATGCTGGTCCTATGCCTTATGGTGTTTATCAAGCCAGGTATTTCATCTTTTTCTGAGCTATAATTGGGCATAGTCTCTAGATATAGCCCATGAGAATTCTGCTCGTGCTAATTTATCCACTTCTATTTCAAAATTCAAAGTAAATTTATTATCAAAGTACATGTACATCATCACATATAACTCTGAGATTAATTTTCCTGTGGGTATACTCAACAAATCCAGAATAGAATAGTGACCATAATAGAATCATTGAAAGACCTCACCAACTGGGGCATTCAACAGTGTGCAAAAGGCAAAAGACTTAAATATGGCACTGGAGCTGTGCTTAGGCACACAGTCTTAAGTATAAAGCGAGTAGAGCAGGAGGCTAAGCACAGAGACTTGTGGTGCACCTGTGCTGATGGAGATTGTGAAAGAGATGTTTTTGGCAATTTGCACATCATTTGCACTTGATATTACAAATTACATCTTACACACAGTAATACTACAGCCAGCATTATCCTGTTACATTATCCAGCAACAAACGAATCCAGAACACTTTGATATTCCTCAATAGCTGATTTTTAATGTTGTATTTAATAGGCATCAGTGCTGCAACTATTGCCAAATTAACCAATTATTTGCATCAGCATATCACTTAGTTATTTATATGCAGTAGTGAGACCTTCTATATCAGCCTTTCTCAACCTTTTCTCCCCGAAGGAACCCCCGAAATAATCTTCAGGTCTCAGGGAACCCCTGCATAAATATTATATCTACAGCTCATGGTACATTAGCGTGATCAATAAATTGTAGATATAATAATCCAAAAATAATTGTCAATGCTCTTTTGAGTACAGAATGAATTTTTAGCCAATATTACTTGAAAATAAAAGCAATCTGTTAAGCTTAGCATGCCTTTCTGGAAATTAATCTTTCTTTCCCTTTCATAAATTTTAATATCTCATAAGGAAATCATAGTAAATTTCTGTTAAATAACTGGCTTAAGCCAAAATGAGATTTAACGTTATGACAACGTCTGGATTTTCTCTTTTTTTCCCCCCCCACAAGAGAAACAAAACCTATCATGGGGCCAACCATTGATGGAGCACCATCAGTACAGATGTCAATATAGTTCCTCCAAGACAAAACTTTCCAGATATGATGGCACTTAAAGGGAAGTTGGGGGGAGGTAATTTTGGAGGGAGAGGCTGACATCACAGCCCAAGTTGGGCGAGTCCATTCAATGCTCAGAAAACACACTTCACGCTCATCAGCCTTCCGTCCTCCCCTCTTCCCCTCTGTGCAATACAGTGCTCACCAATTATCAGCAGCCTCCCCATCTCATGTCAACAACTGAGAATGGATTTAACCAAATCTCTAATGAGATTGCTACCAGGGCTGCTCAGTCACTGCCCACCCACTGCGAGAGCTAGCATCGCGCACCACGTGATATTCAAAACACTTTTTTTTAACATCACAATCTCTCACAGAACTTCAGTTGAGAAAACCTGTTCTATATGGTTCTCTCAAAATCGCTTGTAATTTTCTACATCGGTGAAATTCATCTGAAGACCTTCTTTAATATTGTATTTGAGAAAAATAACTTTTCACCTTTCAATATTTAGCTGTCAAATCAAGTTACTGCACACGAGTCAAAACGCTATAATTGTAGTCACCCATCTGGAAAAATCAGCTTTTTCATTTTCATGCTGTTATCTTCTCTCCTCTTCTCAAGATACTGACTCTTGCCTGAAATTTAATGCAGCCAAATGATCATTCTTCACAGCAAACATTTTTGTGTGGTTTCATTATTAATAACAAACTCAGCACTTCTGCTCCTTGCATGATAACTCCACAAATATACTTACGCTGCCATGGCAAATAAGTGCTACTTAATAGCATTGCTGATACCTTCCGTCACTTGGCCAATGATTGACAGTGGGTAGATGAGTGTGGTGAAGAAACCTGCCTTCACCATTCATTCACACAGCGTATTCCAGATTCACCCTCTGGGAGAAAAATATTTCATCTGAACCCTTTCTGTTCTGCGTAACCTAAACCTATGCCCTTTTTTTTTTGACATCTTTGTTACAGGGATAAAAGGTTCACTGCTATCTTCTCTATCTATGCCACTTATAATTTTGCGTACCTCAACTGGATCACCCCTCTGCCTTTTCCACTTCAAGGTGAACAAATCTAGCCCCTCCAGTCTCTCCCAATAACTGAAACACTCCATGCCAGTAAATCTCCTCTGTAATCAGTATGGTGACCATAACTCTCCACTGGATTCCATCTGCTGCCTAACAAACATTTTACAAAGCTGTATCATAACCCCCCCAGTTCCCTGTCCTGATGAAGGGTCTCAGCCTGAAACATCAATATTTTATACCTTTCCACAGATGCTGCCTGACCTGCTAAATTCCTGCAGCATTATGTGTGCGCGTTGCTTCCTGCTTTTATACTCTTATGCCATGGTTAACGCCTTCTTCACTGGCTGGAAGCTAGTAGTGTCTCATTGCAACAGCTTTGATGCAGCTGAAAATTTCAGGAGGTAGACTAGAATGTGTCATAGGATACTAGTGAAGCCAAGGGGCCTCAGCAGAGCCCAGGGGTCTTTTTGCTTGGATGAGTGAAGCACTGGGTGTTTACAATGTGCTTGTTTCATGGTCGCTATCACTTTTAATTCCAAATTAATCACAAGTTCAGGGGCTCTGTACAAGAAGGGGCAGAGACAACTGTACTTCCTGAGGAGGCTCTGGTCATTCAAAGCCTGCAGTACTATGCTGCAGACATTCTACAACTCAGTGGTGGCCAGCATTCTACCCTACGCTGTAGTCTGCTGGGGCACCTGCGTGAGAGACGCCAAGAAGATCAATAAGGTTGTCAGGAATGCCGGTTCTGTTCTGGATTTCCTGGTAGTTGTATCTGAGAGGAAGACGCTGCAGAAGCTATGGAGCATGTTGGATAATCCCTCTCACCCCGTCCATGACATACTGGACAAACAGAGGAGTACCTTTAGTGACAGACTGATTCCAGCAAGGATCACCACTGAATGTTACAGGAGATCCTTTCTACAACTCTACAACTCCTCCTCCTTAAGTATATAAGTTTATGGTTTCATTGCACATCTGTATTTTGCATTATTACTTTTTAAATGCACATTTTGTTTTTTTTGTACCTCAATGCTTACATTTTGTATTTTAAAGTATTTTTTTCTGATTGAGCAACCTTGCAACAATAATATCCTTCAGGATAAATAAAGTTTTATCTTATCTTATCAATTGCTGAAACTAGACTCTCAGGGATTATTTGAACTGGTGTCTCTATTTGATTACTTCAGGCTTTGGGTTCACTGGTACAATCTGGGTGTGCACTGAGAGCCAGCAATGACTCAAGGGGATGAATGGCCTCTCAAATGTAACTGTTTTAGAATCATATGGAATACTGTGATCCATTTATGAAACCCAAATAAAGGTGTCCATGAATTCCTTCAGTAAATTGAACATTATAATAATAGAGTTTAATATGGTAACAGAATTCATCTTACTGGACTAAAATCTAAAGACTTGGCCAATGATCTGGAAGCTTGCACATGAACACAAGAAATTAGGAGCAGGAGGAAGCCACTTTCTCCTCAAGCCTGGTCTTCAATTCTATATAAATATGTCAGATATACCAAAGGCCTCAACTCCTCTCCATACTGAATAACCAGATATCCAAAGCCATTACTTCCTGATTTTTCAAAACTCCACTTCAAATATCCCTGACAAGCTAATCTCCACAACTCTAGTATACAGAATTCCAAAGACTCGCCATGCTTTGCAAGAAGAATTTGTTATGCCCCCTTGGGATCTTCACACTCCAAAAAAGACAAAACCAATCTATTGAGCCTTTCCTGAATGGACAATCCACTTATCCCAGAATTAGCTTGGTGAATCTTCTTTGGATTGCCTCCAAAGTAACAATATCTTTCCTAGGTAAGGAGACCAAATCATGCTCTGTCCTCCCGGAGTGGCCTTACAAACATCTGGTACATTTGTAATAAACCTCCCTATTTCATAATTAAGACCATTATGCTCTTTATCTTTTTGTTATGCTGTTTGCCTTTTTAACTCGTTAGACCTGTCTGCAATTTCTTTTGCAATTCAACTATAAAAACACCAAGGCCCCTCTATACTTCAATCATTTGCAATTTCTTTTTATTTTAGATAATAATCTGACTTTTTGATACCTCTTACTGGAGTACATAACCTCACACTTTCCACACACTAAATTCCGTTTGCTAAATTTTCACCTATTTACTCAATCTATTCATTCACATCTGACAAGTGATGACTTTATTTATTAAATACATGTACAGCAAAACCTTTATATCAACAATGACCACGAGACTGTTGTTTAACCATAAAGAACTCAAACTAGTTCATTTGTAGCATTGCTGTCATCAGGGAGCCTAAAGATCAATGTTTTAGAAACTTCTTCCCTTCCGCCATCAGATTTCTGAATGGTCCATGAACACCACACCTTACTGTTTTAATCTCTTTTTGCATTTTTTAAATATACATTTCTTATTGTAACTTATCACATTCTTAAAATGTATTGCTCAGTACTGCTGCCACAAAACCATGTATTTCCCCTGATTCTGAAACTTGCAATCCTTTTTACAGGCTTGTGCCTTTTTGACTCCAGATCTACAGGTACCTGGTGAACTCTTAAAAGCCCCATGAATGAGTAGTGGACAATGGCCCCTGTACCAGGAATGGAATTTTTAACACAGCTGTAGTCATCGTAATCCAAGTAGCAAGAATTCATACCGCATTCATCGAATTAAAAATGGGCCACTGTTAACTAGAAAATGGATTTCCCTTTACTTTTACACAGATATGGAGAAGGAAACCTTATTTAGTTTTCAAGTGCTGAATAAATATTTTCTTACCAGAAGTCTACTGGCACTGGAGAAGGAGTTCTTTGATGCCCCACATAGAGTGCTTTGAATGAATAGGTAAATTATTGGGTCATGAAACATGCATTTAACCACAAGTATTTAGGCTATGCAAATCATGAAGTACTTCTAATACAAAAACAAAAAAGTACTGGAAACACTCATCAAGTCAGGCAGAAGCTGCGGAAAAAGAAACAGCTTTTCAGATGAAAGGCATTTCATCAGAGAAAAGAAAATGTTAGTGTGGAATGAGCTGCTAGTGGAAGTGGTAGATATGAATTCCATTGTAACATTTAAGAAAAATTTGGATATGCACATGGATAGGAGAGATTTGGAAATACAATAAATGTCAAGCTATAGCAACTTAAGTTAACTTGAATAAGAGATTAGAAGCAAAAGATAACCTACTGAGTTCTTTCAACATTTAAACAGTATTTGTAGAGGCACTGGAGGAGTTGATATTTCAGGTAGAGGTCCTGTATCAGGACTGAAAGCAGGGAGGGAAGATAGCTAGGATGTAGAAGTAAGATGGAACTTGGAAGGTGACAGTTGGAATCAGGAGAGGAATGATGGACAGATAGAACCAGGTGGAGGTAGAAGAAGGGGCAAAAGAGTATCGAGACAGAGACCAGGGGGTTATAGGTCATGGCATATGAAAAGAGAAAAATTAGGCAAATGGAGCTGGGTTGCAGCAGGGGTGAAGAAAGAGCAGAGACAGAGGCCAATACCATAGTTCCTTTGTACAACAAGCTGGACTCTTGACCTCACAATCTACCTTGCACGTATTGTTGGCCTGCATTGCATTTTCTCTGTAGCTCTTACACTTTATTCTGCGCTGTTAAAAATTTACCTCGTTCTGCCTCAGTGCAATGATCTAATCTGTATGAACAGCACACAAGAAAAGCTTTTCACTCTATCGCAGTACATGTAACAATATTAAGCCAATTCCAGTTCCCAGTTATTCCAACTGGTAGGTGATGGGTACTAGATCCAGGAGGAATGATAAGCAGATGGCACCAAGCGGGGAAGAGGGTAGGAGAGGTAACCCAAGCGACGCCATGAGTATCTGAGTGATAGGTGGATGGGACCAAATGGAAGAGGGTGATATCTAGGTTACACAGGGGATGGTGGGAAGTGGGGGGCGGGGGGGGTGAGGACAGAAAAGAGAGAAAGCTGAATAAAGGGACAGAGATTGTAGGATAACTGGTGGGTGTGGGGCAGGGACATGGCGGGCATGGGCTACCTGAACTATTTCTATCATTGGGATTTAGGCTAAACAAGCAGAATACAAGGTTCTTCTAATTTGCATGAGGCATCACCACGGCAATGGAGAAGGCCAGTTTGGGAATCGGAAAGGAAGTTGAAATGACGTGCAACTAGATGCTTAAGATGGGCACTGCAGATGTGTTTGTGCTGTTATTACAGTCTGAGACAGACAGCTGACACAAGATGGGAGGACTGGTAGTTTCTGCTTCAGCCGTTAGAGGAATTGTACTGGAATCTTTATCAATTTTGAGACTTAGACATTACTTAGAAGGGAAGTTTCGCACAAATTTGTTGACAAAAGAACTTTGTGAGGGACAGCAAATCGCAAACACAAATGCTGGAGAACTCAGCAGGTCAGGTAGAAACTATATGAATGAATAAACCATCGATGTTTCAGACCAAGACTCTTCATCAGGAAATTTACTGATTGAGAGGGCATTTACTGAGAGGAAGGTATTTAATTTTCCATTATTAACTAAGAGGATCAAGTATTTTTGAGATGTGCACTCTTTTCTATTTTCCTGTGTTTGATATTTCGGACTTCCCAATCTGTCTGCAAGATTGAGAGTCCCAAGGGCTGTGTTATCTGCCTGGTGCTGGACTTGGAACATAAGAACATGAGATTATAAGAGCAGAAGTAGGTTATTTGGCCAATCGAGTCAGCTCTGCCATTTCATCATGGCTGATCCTGGATCCTACTCAATCCTATACCTTTTCACCATATCCTTTGATGCCCTGACCAATCAGGAAATGATCAACTCCTGTCTTAAATATACACACAGACTTGGCCTCCACTGCAGTTCTGTGGCACAGCATTCCACAGATTTACTACTCTCTGGCTAAAATAATTCCTCCTTACCTCGGTTCTAAAAGATCACACTTCAACTTTGAGGCTGTATCCTCTAGTTCTGGATACCCCCACCTATAGGAAACATCCTCTGCACATCCACTCCATCTAGCCCTTTCAACATTCGGTAGTCTTAAATATACATATAGACTTGGCCTCCACAGCTGCCTGTGGTAACAAATTCCACAGATTTGCTACCCTCTGGCTAAAGAAGTTCCTCATTTCCATTTTAAAAAAAGGAAGAAAAGAGCAAAAGAGGTTATAGAAGTCTCCAGAACACAAAAAGAAAATACAAAGTTTAGAAATGGATAAGAATTTAACTTCAGACAAGATGGAGACAGAAGAGGGATCGTAAGTACAGAATTGAAGGTGCTATCTTTGAAATACTAATGAAGATAGATGAACTTATACCATAATTAGAATTGGCAGGTATGACATTATGGTCATCACAGAGTCATGGATGAAAGAAGATCATAGCTGGGCATTTCACATCCGAGAATACACCTCCTATGGAAAAGTCAGGCAGGTGGGCAGAGGAGGTGGCGTGACCTAGTTGTGAAACAAAATCCTTGCAATGAAGTGACATAGTATCAAAAGATGGAGTATCCTTTTGGGTAGAATTAAGAAACTGCAAGGGTTAAAAGACACTAAAGGGAGTTATATACAGCTCCAACTAATAGCCAGGATCTGGGGTACAAATGACAACAGCAGACAGAAAACATAGTCATAGTAGTAGTCATAGTCATACTTTATTGATTCCGAGGGAAATTGGTTTTCGCTACAGTTGCACCATAAATAATTAAATAGTAATATGTAAATTACGCCAGGAAATAAGTCCAGGACCAGCCTATTGGCTCAGGGTGTCAGACCCTCCAAGGGAGGAGTTGTAAAGTTTGATGGCCACAGGCAGGAATGACTTCCTATGACGCTCAGTGTTGCAGCTTGGTGGAATGAGTCTCTGGCTGAATGTACTCCTGTGCCCACCCAGTCCATTATGTAGTGGATGGGAGACATTGTCCAAGATGGCATGCAACTTCGACAGCATCCTCTTTTCAGACACCACTGTCAGAGAGTCCAGTTCCATCTCCACAACATCACTGGCCTTACGAATGAGTTTGTTGATTCTGTTGGTGTCTGCTACCCTCAGCCTGCTGCCCCAGCACACAACAGCAAACATGATCGCACTGGCCACCACAGACTCGTAGAACATCCTCAGCATCGTACGACAGACGTTAAAGGACCTCAGTCTCCTCAGGAAATAGAGACGGCTCTGACCCTTCTTGTAGACAGCCTCAGTGTTCTTTGACCAGTCCAGTTTATTGTCAATTTATATCCCCAGGTATTTGTAATCCTCCACCATGTCCACATTGACCCCCTGGATGGAAACAGGGGTCACCGGTACCTTAGCCCTCCTCAGGTCTACCACCAGCTCCTTAGTCTTTTTCACATTAAGCTGCAGATAATTCTGCTCACACCATGTGACAAAGTTTCCTACCGTAGCCCTGTACTCATCTCCCTTGCTGATGCATCCAACTATGGCAGAGTCATCAGAAAACTTCTGAAGATGACAAGACTCTGTGCAGTAGTTGAAGTCCGATGTGTAAATGGTGAAGAGAAAGGGAGACAAGACAGTCCCCTGTGGAGCCCCAGTGCTGCTGATCACTCTGTCAGACACGTAAAAACCTGTAAAAAGGGCAATGTTACGATGGCCATGGGGGATTTCAATATGCTGGGAGACTGGGAAAATCAGTTTGGCCCTGGATCCCAAGTGTATTACAGTCGAGTAAAGATGATTACAGAGGATTGAGGGTCGGGCTGACCCGATTGAAGGGGAGACTGGAAAGTGCTAGGTACATGGAACTCACTGCCAGTAATGGTAGAGGCAGATACATAGGGAAACTTATGAGCATCTTCGATAAGCACATGGGATGAGAGAAAAATGGAAGGCTACGTGGGACAGAAAGGGTATATAACAATTACAGCACGGAAAAGGGCCATCTTGGCCCTTCTAGTCCGTGCCGAACAAAATTGATCTTAGAGTAAGTTAACATGTCAGCACAACATTGTGTGCCAAAGGGCTATGTGCTATGTTGGGTGGGTGGGAGAAGGAAAATATTACATGTGGTTGGGGGGGGGAATAAAAGAGGGTTTTATGCCTGAATCTTTTCTTAGTTAGGTCTTTGTCTGACACTGTGCAACAGAAACATGGCTGTCCTTGAGGTAACTAATAATACTGAGATAATGCCGACTAATATTTGGAGAGTTGTGAGCAGTTTTTGGCCCCATATCCAAGAAAGGATCTGCTGACATTGGAGAGAGTCTTGAGGTTGTTTAGAGGGTGAAAGTAAGAGGAGTGATTGATTAGGCAGGCCTGTATTTGCTGGTGTTTAGAATAATGAGGGGGCATCTCATTCAAATCTACTGAATAATGGAAGACCTAGATAAAGTGGATGTGGAGAGAATGTTTCCAACAGTGTGAGAGTACAGTACATGGGACCAGAGGACACAACCTCAAAACAAAGGACGTCCCTTTCGAAGGGAAACGAACTGGAATTTCTTTAGCCCTTGGATACATGGATGAAATGGATGGTTATGTGGGACAGAAAGGGTATATTGATTTTCGGGAAAGCTTATAGGTTGGAACAACATTGTGGGAAAAGGGATTTCCTAAGCTGATGAATCAGTGAAATTCTTCACCCAAATAGCTGTGTACCTTGGGTACATAAGGCATATTTAATGTGGAGTTTGATAGATTCTTGAATAGTGAAGGTGGCAAAGAGAAGGCAGGACGATAAGGTTGAGAACGAAAAGAATAGAACAGCCAGAATCAAATGTCGGGGTATATTTGATAGGCTGAATGGCCTAATGCTCCTCCAATGTCTTAAGAACATTAACTATACTTTATTGTAAATGGTTCTTTGTACCATCCTGAGGAAAATACCACAGAAATACAAGCCTTTCTTTATCTTTCCTATAATTTCTTCAGACACACCGAAGCTTTACAAGCACAGAAATTGTACTTCTGGGTATTTTCCAGATCAAGTAAACCACCCTGAAACACTGCCTTAATGTTTATTCACCATTTTCTTCTAACTGCTATTTAAACAAGTTTATTCTCCAAATCCAATAGCATGCATCTTATCCCTACCAGTTTTTTCCTACCATCATGTAATTATCTCAAAGTTAAAGAGATTTATTAGATACAGTTACCTCTTGAAATCTTGATGGGCTTCTTTTATATTTTCTTTCATCAAAATAAATGAAACCTGATCTGCATTTTTAGCATTGGCAGTAAAATGGTGCCAGCCTTTTGTATAACTCAAATGAATTGCATGTTCTATTGAAAGGCCAATATGCTATTGCTACTATTTTACTGCAGTAGCAAGCTATGCTCCACAATTTCAGACCTGAAAGAATGAAATGGTCCTGAAAAGCCACCAAGAAAATACTGTACCTAAATCGGTTGTTATAAACACAAAGGATTCTGCAGATGCTGGAAATCTAGAGCAACACACATCTATGCAGGAGAATAAACAGTTGAGAGTTCAGTCAGAGTCCTGACAAAGGGCCTCAGCCAAAAATGTTTGTCCAGCATTCTTTATGTGTTGCTGTAGATTAGTTCTTTTTCTTTTAAAGATAGGTACTAATTTGGTTATTCTTTGCTCATGTAATTTTTTGGGGGCTTCATCAGTTGCCACTTTCCTTCCCCCTCCCAAATGATCTTTCAGGCATTTATTCAGCAGCTTTGAGCATATTCCTATTTAAGAGGGAGACGAGGTGATTTTCCCCTAACTGAAAGTGCCTCGAGTCTTTGGAACACTCTTCCCCAAAGAGCAGTGAAAGTAAAATTCTTGAATGAAGTGGATTCCAGTTAACTGGGCCATTGGTTAATCAGGGCAGCCGCTTATTTGGGACAAATAGTAAAGAACAAAAACTAAGTGAGAAAATAGCCAGTATTCCCTTCGTATATTTGGGACATGAGGCTGCCGAAGTTGGGCAGTAGACCATTCCCAGACTGGCATCAATTTCTAACTGGCATCAGTCGTATGCACTTGTCTAGCTGTTAGACACTACACTGTGCTTAAAGTAAACAGCTTTTAAAATAGTGTCAATTGTGTGTATTTGTGTTCAAATAGCAGTGATGTTTTGTCACTGACAGTTCACAAGAAATAAGCAGTAAGACAATTCAGAACAGTTTTGCTAACTGCTACAGTAGTAGCACTGGTGATGTTCTAGTTTGTTATGTATATAGTATACATAATTTAAATACATAATGTGTTACTGAGTTGTCGTTTTTATACTTTTTTAACAATGTCCATGAAACTTTGGCCAATTGGGGAAGCTATTTAATTGGGCCAAAATGTAGCGGTGCCAGTGTGTCCCAATTAACCAGAATCCACTTTTTTTTAAAAAAAAGGCCAAGGTAAATAGCTTCCAGATAAGCAAGGGAATGAATGATTAAATGTAAAAATTGAAGTTACAATCAGATTAGCTTTTTATAAACCTATTTATCCAGCTTATCATCTTGTCAAATAGCACAGAAGGCTCAAGTAGCTTAATCCTGTTAGTAACAAGAGAAAATCTGCAGATACTGGAAATCTAATCAACACACACAAAATGCTGGAGGAACTCAGCACACCAGGCAGCAGCCAGGAAAACAGTACAGCCGAAACCCTTCAGCCCAAAACATCAACTGTACTATCTTCCAAGATGCTGCCTGGTCTGCTGAGTTCCTCCAGCATTTTGTGGTGTGTTATTCCTGTTAGTAATTCATTTGCCTGTATGTAGTCAGAAATGTAGTTACCAGGGTCTAGAAATTGCTCAACAGGGTTGCAGCAGTTGACCAGCCTTAGCTTTTCTTGCCGATAAAAAAAATGAAATCCTGTATAAATGCATATTCACTAAAGGTAGTCATAACCAAAGGGTGGTAGTGGGGACGAGCTCCCACTGCTAAACAAATGCTCTTTATGGCGTGCGTCTCAAACAGCCTCTGACAACCAAGTCCAACTCCTGGCCTTCACGTGTGGCATAGTTCATATGTCCGACGGAGCTGTTCTCACTGACAGGAGAAGGGGCAAAGGTGGGCCACTGGCACCTTAAAACCAGTTGTTCTGGGCGGATGGGGCTTGTTATCCACGGATGGTAGCTCATCTAGGAGAGGGAAACTCCGATTTCAAACCTCCGCTGCCTTGCGGCTATACCCGCTCACGGGAAAGGCTTTGGGAGTAAACCCTGAGGAAAAATCTGGAGTCGGAGTCCCAAAGACAGCTGACTGCTGTACTCAGCACTGGCACAGCAATTCCTGCGATGCTGCTGGCACCAAACTGTATCGACTTTCATCATTCCTTTGGACCTGTCATCAGCATGGGGGGTGGGGGGGTGGAAATCCCACTGCATGGGCAACAGACGGATCTCCATATCAACTCTGCCCTGGCTTGCGCCCTGGAGAGGCCACTCCTCCGGTGACTACCCATGGTCAACCACGACTGACGGAAGCCACACACAATTCACATAATATCATAATGTGAGGAGAAAAGTAGTTCTGAGTTGGAGCACTAAAACAACTATATTATTATGGGAATTAGAGCTTTAAGACTAAACTAAGCCAATGGCAGTCAGAGGTTAAGCTATACTCCTGAATCCAAGTCTGTAGACGTTTATGGCATCTTGAAGATGACCTAGTCAAGCCAGCAAACTATAATCAATTCATGAAATGCTTGGGCAAAAGCAAATTAATGCTGAAGGTAGAATCAAAATAACAACAAAAGTATAGAAAACGTGTCAGAACATTTGAAAGACAGATCACTTTCCTTGACAAGTTCAGAGAGCTTGCTTCCATGACCAGGATCTTGGAGGCAATGCCAACAAATTGCTTTGGATACAGTCTATAAACCACAATGCATTGCAACACGTTTCCATCTGTGCGATTTATTTAAAAATAAGAACACTCTGCTTTTCTGGCAATCACAAAATATTCTCAAGTTCCCAGGTGTACAGTACCCATGAAAATACTGCTAATATCATTTTAACAAAAACGGTAACCACATGAATGGAGAATCACTTCATTTCATCAAGGGTTAATTTTAATCACCATACAAGTTTACATGTATTAGAAATTTGCTGTGGTGTGGTGTGTTGGTATGACATGTAACTAAAACAACTAGATCCAACAATTAAGACGAGTAAAGAATTATACAAAAAATATAGACAGATATGGAGTAAAATGTCCAAAATGCATAAATATCAGCATGTATTAACAATGTAAGCAGGATTATAAAAAGGGGTTAAAGTTTTTACAGTGCACTAACATGGGTGATATATAGAGGGGGTGGAAGACAACAAGAATGGTTGATCAAATTAACTGCCATTCCTCATAGATTCTATCAAGACCATATTGAAAACTTAATCCAATCAGTAGGCTTTGTCATAAACAAAATCTAAAATTATTATGACTTGTTACCTTGTATTATACATTCTGTATTTTTCCCCCCCTCAAGACAAACCAATTTCTTCCACCTATAGCATTAAAATAAAGGATCTACTGTATTGTTACACCTGATGACAGTAGTGGGTGGATCAATTTCAAGAAGAATTATGGACAGACTACAATGAAGTACAGTACTAACTTCTACATTACAAACTAAGTCACTTTTCCACAACAAAATGGCAATTTGGGGACTTTGGCTGGTAATTTTAACTTGGAAAATTAACATAGAAACACATAAAACAGCAACTTGGAAATGAAGTTGGCTATTAATCCTTATTTCTGCTATGGAGTATATGAAACTTACTATGCGATTTATTTAATGTCCTGAGAAAGAGTAAAGAGATTATTCGTCTGAACCCTTAGTGCTAGGTGGCACATGGGTCCTCCACAAGGGTCTTCCATTTCTGCCGGTCTTTCACTCTGCTGCTCGCCGTTACCCAGTTCATACCTACTTCTTTCAGTTCTGCTTCCACAGATCTTCACCACGTCATTTTGGGTCTGCCCCTACTTCTCTTTCCCTGTGGAGTCCACCTTAGTGCTACTTTTGCTAGTTGATCAATTGGCATTCTCATTACATGGCCCAGCCATCTCCATCGTCTTCTTTTCACACCAACTGAGACTAATTCCATATTGCAAGATGTAAGCAAGTCTTAGTTTCTGATTTTCTCAGGCCAGAAGATCTTCTTGATACGTCGTAGACATTTTGTCTGGAACGTGTCAAGTTTCTTGCAGATGTCCTTCGTCATCTTCCAACATTCACTTCCATAAAGTAGCACGCTTAGGACCTTGCTTTTAAAAATTCTGATTTTGGTGTTAAGTTTGAGTTGTGTGCATTTCCAAACTGCATTGAGGCTGCCAAAAGCTTGATTTGCTTTAGATAGCCTTGCTAATACGTCCTTACCACTATCTCCATCAGTGCTGACTTTACTCTCAAGGTACGTGACATTATTGTAACAAGCACATACACTCAGCGGCCACTTTATTTGGTACATCTGTACTCTTGTTCATTAATGCAAATATCTAATCAGCCAATTATCTGGCAGAAACCCAAAGCATAAAAACATGCAGACATTGCCAAGATGTTCAGTTGTTGTTCAGAACATTGGAATGGGGAAAAATGTGATCCAAGTGACTTTGAAATGACTGTTGGTGCCGTACAGGGTGGCTTGAATATCTCAGAAACTACTGATCTCCTGGGATTTTCACCCACAACAACAGTCTCTAGAGTTTGCAGAAAATGGTGCAAAAAAAAAAACATCCAGTGACAGGCAGTTCTGTGGGTGAAAATGCCTTGTTAATGAGAGCGGTCAAAAGAGAATGGTCAAGCTGACAGGAAGGTAACAGTGACTCAAATAACCATGTGCTACAACAGTGACATGAAGAGCACCTCTGAACGCACAATATGGCAACCCTTCAACTGGATGGGCAGCAGATCACAAATATCCACTCAGTGGCCACCTTATTAGGCAGATGAGGTATGTAATAAAGTGGCCACTAAGTATATATGGAAATAAAGTTGCAGGCTATTTACAAGCTACTATAAAACCATGCCATTTTCAGTTTAGTGCCCCCCAAACTGATGCAGTCAAAAAGGTGGCCCCCAAGTGGTTCCATTTCATTTGGAGTCAGATTAGAGTGGATATGTCACCAAGGATTCTTGCATATTTCTATGATGTATGGAGGAGGGTACTGACTGGTGGCATCACAGCACGGAGGCTCCAACGCACAGGACTGCAAGAGGCTGCAGAGTGTTGTAGACACAGCCAGCTCCATCATGGGCACAACCCTCTTCACCACTGAGGACATCTCCAAAAGGCAACAAGCATCTAAGGATTCTCTCCATCTGGGACATGCCCTCTTCTTGTTACTATCATCAGGAGCCTGAAGACCCACGCAAAATGACTTAGAAATAGTTTCTTCCCCTCCGCCATCAGTTTTCTAAATGGTCCATGAACATTACCTTATAATTTCTTTTTTGCACTATTTTGTTAGTTCCAGTAATTAAAGTTTAGTACTGTACTGCTGCCACAGAACAAATTTCACACCATATAATATGACAATAAACCTGATTCTGTTTTAGATATTTCATTATACCTCACAAAACAAGAAAGTATCAGACATCCTAGTCTGTATTGTTCTTTTTACCTTACTCTAGTTCAGTGAGCTGTGTAATGATTTGATCCGCACAAATAGAGGTTTATGCAACAATATTAAATCAATACTAATAAAATGCTAGTACAGTTGATTCTGGTTACTGTAATTGGAACACATTGGGCCCAGTATATGTCAGCCCATTTAAACGGATGCCCCAATTAGCCGAAGTTTCATGGACATAGTTAAAAAAGTATAAAGAGACAAACTATGGTTTAACTGAGTTACAAATTATGTATTTAAATAAAATACAGAACAAACTAGAACAGTCTTAATACCACAACAGTGCTACAAGACTGTGTATTTGTTCTGAACAGTTATTAACAGAGGAATTTAACTAGTGTATGCTGTTGTGTTCTTTTGATTGTAAATGAACAAAATCAGTGCACCTAGTGCAGATAATGGACCACCTTCGTAAAATATTTTCAACGACTATCCTCCATATCTTCATTTTCATTGTAACATTCAAGATGATTGTTGATGCCTTCAAATTCTTTGTAGCCCCTAACTTGTTGAAGTAGGGAAATCATTTAATTTCACTTCTAGTTATTTCTGGCATCTCCAAGCCCAAATGCTTGAAACCATAGTGAGAAAAACAGTTCTCAGTTGCCTTACTGCTTATTTCTCAGCAACTAACAGTAACAAAAATCCCACGCAACTGGTGCTATTCAAAAGCTGTTTGATCTAAGCATGGCGTAGTGTCCAATTGGCACAAAAGTGTAGGCAATTGATACTTGTTAGAAACTGTTCGGCAACAAGCCTCCTGTCCCAATTAAGTGACATAGTTTCCCAAATAAACAAAGGGAATCGCTGTTATTTTCTCAATTAATTTTTGTTCTTTTAAAGATATCCCAAATAAGCAGCAGCCCTGATGAACAGATGGCCCTATTATGTGCAATAAGGTTCCTGACAACCAAGTTCATACCTGAATCTTACTTCAGTTCACAGAGGCTTTACAGCTTACATACCAGTCACATTATGATGCATAAAACAGAAGTTTTAGACTAGCAGAGTTTGATGATGGCAAAGTTTTTCCTTTCTCAGTTTTACTCAAGCATCTCTACTTCAAAATCTTTCTTGCTGATTTCGTGAATCTTCATCAGCTTCAGTTCAACCTTGCACTTGCTTGCTTCAACCTTTGATCAGAGATCAAAACATTCTGAAGGCTAGCAATCCAGTGGCACCAGAAATAAAAACTTCTTTTATATAGACAGCATTTATTCGAATTACTAAACTAATATATTATAAACAAGAGATTTGAGAAGTGTTGGAAATCTAAAGTAATACACGCAAAATGGTGTAAAAACTCAGCAGGCCAGGCAGCTCTTTGGAGAGGAATAATCAGTCGACGTTTCAGGCAGTGTACTGCCATTTCTGGAGCAATGAAAGCCATGTTGAGATTACCTGATGTTTTTCAGCCAAAAACCTAACTACATGTACATAGTGAAGGGATGGTCTAACTTTATCATCGAGGAAATACAGGTTATAGTTTTAAATGGTGTTGTGCTATTGGCAATTCATACTTCTTTAGTGTAAATGGGGTTTAGGTTACTTAAACAAATGAGGCTACCTAACCTATTAAACTTCCACTTGTTAAATAGGCACTGTCACAACAACCAAACCCCTTTCATGAGTAATGAAGAATCCAGACAATTATATATGCAAGAAGCTAGCAAGATAACCACACCCACACCCACATAGTACATACATAGGGCAAGTAAAAATGAAAGCAAATTTATAATCACTAACATGAGGAAATCTGCAGATGCTGGAATTTCAAGCAACACACATAAAAATTGCTGGTGAATACAGCAGGCCAGGCAGCATCTCCAGGAAGAGGTACAGTCGACGTTTCGGGCTGAGACCCTTCGTCAGTTCTGCTGCGTTCACCAGCAACTTTTATGTGTATTGCAGCAACTTTATAATAAATGAATTTAATGTTTCAATTGTATCTAAAATTGAACAACTTTTGTTTCACTCTCTCCAGATCAAAATGTGTAACTATGGCCATTCACATTAGCTCAAGTTACACTTGACTTTTTGTGGGATACATGTACTTCTATTTGAGTTCTACTCATGTCTCTTCCCACTATTTCCCCCATACATTAACATCAACATCTGTGCTGCCAATGTCCACACTGCTCACACCTTCACATGGTCTCTCCATTTTTACTCTGGACATAAGCTGGTCATAAATGTCTGTTACAAGTCCACGGCTGCACTGAATATACTCTCCCCAGCCCTCCACACTAAGGTCTCCATTCCATTCTGAGTTGCCCCCATCTTTCTTGCATTTGCTCCAATGATGAGACATTTTGCAGATGAATCATTCTTTGCAATTTCAGAAATTTCCCCTCAAGACATATATGCTCCCTCAGCATTTTACCAAAGTTGTTCTCTTCATGACTCCTCAGTCCCCTCTTCCCTCCTTACCAATCAGTTCCCATCCCAAGCATACTCTCATGCACTCACAGAAGATGGAACACCTTTCCTTTTGAATACCTACCAGATATTGAAGGATGTAGATAGCTTGGGCGTGGAAAGGATGTTTCCAATAGTGGGAGAGTCTAATACCAGAGGACAAATCAACAGAATAGAAGGTCAACACTTTAGAACAAAAATGAGGGGGAATTTCTTTAGCCAGTGCATGATGAATCTGTGGAATTCATTACCACAGACGCCATGGAGGACAAGTCATTGGTATATTTAAAGAAGAGGTTCTTGATTAATAAGGGTGTCAAAGGATAAGGGATGAAGACAGTAGAATGGAGTTGCAAGGGATAATAAATCAGCCATGATTGAATGGTGGAACAGACTCAATGGGCCAAATAACAAATTTTACTCTTACATCTAATGGTCTTTCACTTCTTCCTTTACCACCATCTGAGTACTCAAACAGTCCGTTCACAGTTACAAGGAAGTAGGAGTGGGCTACTAAGCCCCCAAACTGGCTCTATCACTCAACGTGATCATGGCCTTATGCTGGCCTCAGCTCAACCACTGAGTCAATTCTCCTTAATCTTCAGTTCCTCAATCTTTCAAATATTTATTTATCTCCACCTTGAATGCTTCTAATGAACTGGCCTCCACCACTCTAGATTAACTGCCCATTGAGAGATCTCCACCTTTCGATGAAATTTGCATTTATCTCCATCTAGTGTATTTGGTGCTCACCGAATGGTTTCTATACAAAAGGGACCAAACCCAGATTGAGCAATCACTCTGGAGTTCTGGCTCTCTACAGGAGCAACCCTTGCACGTCCAGAGACCTCCACTTGAATTCACCATCCCATGCAGTCTGTGCCCACCTTATGAAATTGAGGCATACTCATCTTTTATTATGGCACATTGTAGTTTTTTGGATTAGATATCAAATTCTCTAACTATAGCTATCTCACTCTCTCTATCCATATCAGAAGTAGTTATTTCTGCTGTCATCACGTTGGTACGATTTTCTTATTCTGTTCATATAATTTAACCTGCTAGGCGTGTCTCAGTAGCACAGACAAATTAGTAAACGTTTCAGGCCAAGCCCTTCACCAGGACTGAATGAAGTCAGAATTAGAAGGCTCCCTTCTGCTCACCTGCCTATCACTTCCCTCTGATTACTATCCTCCTTCTCTTTCTCCCATGGTCCACATGACCCAGTCACCTAGTCTTATCTATCACCTGCCAGCTTGTGCTTCATCCCCTCCACCCACATTCTTATTCTGGCTTCTGCACCCTTCCTTTTCAGTCCTAATGAAAGGTCTCAGCCCAAAACATCAACTGTTTACTCCCCTCCATAGATGCTGCCTGACTTGCTGAGTTCAACAGAATCTTGTGTGTGTTGCTCAAGATTTCCAGCATCTGCAGAGTCTCATGTCTATGATTTTAGGCATGTCCCAGAGCATCACCATTAACAGCACATTTTACAACGTAATGTGTTCAGAAAAGCCCCACAGAGCTACTTACATTCAATCTGCTATAGATATTCCTTTTGTTTTACCCGTCTTCTCTGCTGTAGCCCAACTTATCTTTTCTCTTTCTCAATTCTGACAAAGAATTTAATCATTTCTCCTTTCACAGTTGCTACTTCACTGGTTGAGGGTTTCCAATATTTTGGGTTTTGTTTAAAGCTGAACATTCTATGCTTTGGAGAATAAATCTCCATTGAAACATTAACCTGTCTTTTCCTTTAGATTAATCTTTCTCATTTTATTACACTTGCGGTAGTTTCTGATTTTATACCAAGGCATCGATCGGTTCCTGCATGAGAGAAAGTAGTCAGCTGGATTGTAAATGGGCTCAGTAAGAGAAATAAAAAGATAATTATCGATAGAAGTTTAAAAGGAGGCCTGGATAGAACAAAGCTCCCAGTGCACAGGACAGTCAGTTTGCTTTTCATGGTAAACAATAATGTTTTGGATCAACTTCAGGGCCACATTAGGTTTGCTGATGACACTAAAAATTATAGTGCAGTTAATAGTAAGAAAGAAAGCCCTGGTCTACAGAAAGAAATCAAAGGACTGATTTTAAAAATGCAAACACGAGGAAATCTGCAGATGCTGGAAATTTAAGCAACACACATCAAAGTTGCTGGTGAATGCAGCAGGCCAGGCAGCATCTCTAGGAAGAGGTACAGTCAACGTTTCGGGCCGAGACCCTTTGTCAGGACGTAGTCAGTCCTGACGAAGGGTCTTGGCCCGAAACGTCGACTGTACCTCTTCCCAGAGATGCTGCCTGGCCTGCTGCATTCACCAGCAACTTTGATGTATGTTGCTCAAAGGACTGATTGACGGGTTACACTGGAACACGAGGGGGGAACTGATATCCTTGCAGGCAGGTTTGCTAGAACTGTTCAGGAGTGTTTAAACTAATTTGCCAGGGGGTTGGGAAACTCGAGTTATATTGCTGAGGATTGGGCAATTGGTATGCAAACAGAGGCAGTGTGTAGTGAGACTGTCAGGAAGGACAGGTAGATGAGAGGGCAAACTTGCAGTCAGAGGGATGAGTTGCAATGTAACAAGGGGACAAAATTGAAAAACAGTGACGAATACAGGACTGAGGGTGTTATATTTGAATGCACACAGTATATAGAATGAGGCAGATGATCTTGTAGCACAGTTAGAGATTGGCTGGTTCTGCATTGTGGGCAACACTGAGTCGTGGCTTAAAGAAGATAACAATTCAATACAATGTGTATCCCTGGGAACTTAATCTCCAGGAATGCACATTGTTCAAAAGGACAGGCAGGTCGGCAGAGGGTATGGCGTAGCTCTGTTGGTTAAAAAAAAATGAAATTAAGTCCTTAGAAAGAGGTGACATAGGATCAGAAGATGTAGAATTGGTGTGGTAGTGTTAAGGAACTACAAGGGTAAAAACACCTGATGCGAGTTATATACAGCCTCTCAACGGTAGCCAAGATGAGGGCTACAAAAGTCGATAGATTCTGGCATGGTTCCGGAGGACTGGAAGATTGCGAATGTCACTCTGCTATTTAAGAAGGGGGCAAGGAAGCAAAAAGGAAATTATAGACCTGTTAGCTTGACGTCGGTGGTTGGGAAGTTGTTGGAGTCGATTGTCAAGGATGAGGTTACAGAGTACCTGGAGGCATATGACAAGATAGGCAGAACTCAGCATGGATTCCTTAAAGGAAAATCCTGCCTGACAAACCTATTACAATTTTTTGAGGAAATTACCAGTAGGCTAGACAAGGGAGATGCAGTGGATGTTGTATATTTGGATTTTCAGAAGGTCTTTGACAAGGTGCCACACATGAGGCTGCTTAACAAGATAAGAGCCCATGGAATTACAGGAAAGTTACATACGTGGATAGAGCGTTGGCTGATTGGCAGGAAACAAGAGAGTGGGAATAAAGGGATCCTATTCTGGTTGGCTGCCGGTTACCAGTGGTGTTCCATAGGGATCAGTGTTGGGGCCGCTTCTTTTTACATTGTACATCAACAATTTGGATTATGGAATAGATGGCTTTGTGGCTAAGTTTGCTGACGATACGAAGATAGGTGGAGGGGCCGGTAGTGCTGAGGAAACGGAGAGTCTGCAGAGAGACTTTGATAGATTGGAAGAATGGGCAGAGAAGTGGCAAATGAAGCACAATGTTGGAAAGTGTATGGTTATGCACTTTGGCAGAAAAAATAAACGGGCAGACTATTATTTAAATGGGGAAAGAATTCAAAGTTCTGAGATGTAACGGGACTTGGGAGTCCTCGTACAGGATTCCCTTAAAGTTAACCTCCAGGTTGAGTCGGTAGTGAAGAAGGCGAATGCAATGTTGGCATTCATTTCTAGAGGAATAGAGTATAGGAGCAGGGATGTGATGTTGAGGCTCTACAAGGCGCTGGTGAGACCTCACTTGGAGTACTGTGGGCAGTTTTGGTCTCCTTATTTAAGAAAGGATGTGCTGACGTTGGAGAGGGTACAGAGAAGATTCACTAGAATGATTCCGGGAATGAGAGGGTTAACATAGCAGGAACGTTTGTCCGCTCTTGGACTGTATTCCTTGGAGTTTAGGAGAATGAGGGGAGACCTCATAGAAACATTTCGAATGTTAAAAGGCATGGACAGAGTGGATGTGGCAAAGTTGTTTCCCATGATGGGGGAGTCTCGTACGAGAGGGCATGACTTCAGGATTGAAGGGCGCCCTTTCAGAACAGAAATGCGAAAAAATTTTTTTAGTCAGAGGGTGGTGAATCTATGGAATTTGTTGCCACGGGCAGCAGTGGAGGCCAAGTCATTGGGTGTATTTAAGGCAGAGATTGATAGGTATCTGAGTAGCCAGGGCATCAAAGGTTATGGTGAGAAGGTGGGGCAGTGGGACTAAATAGGATAAAATGGATCAGCTCATGATAAAATGGTGGAGCAGACTTGATGGGCTGAATGGCCTACTTCTGCTCCTTTGTCTTATGGTCTTACAAATTACAATGGGATACCGTATAGAAAGTGCATGTCAAAAGGGAAATGTTACAATGGTCATGGAGGATTTCAATATGCAGGTAGATTGGGAAAATCAGGATGGTGCTGATTTTGGATCACAAGAGAGAATTTGTAGAATGCCTATGAGATAACTTTTTAGAGCAGCTTGTGGTTAAGCCCACCAGGAAATCAACTATTCTGGATTGGGTGTTGTGTAATGAACCGGATTTGATTAGAGAGCTTAAGGTAAAGGAACCCTTAGGAGACAGTGGTCATAATATGATAGAATTTATCTTGCGATTCAAGAGGGAGAAGCTGAAGTCAGATGTATCAATATTGTGTAGAATAAAGGATATTTCAGCGGCAAAAGAGAGGAGCTGGCCAAAGTTAATTGGAAGGGGACACTTGGATGATTGCAGAGCAGCAATGGCTGAAGTTTCTGGGAACAATTCGGAAGGCGCAGGATAGATACATCTCAAAGAAGCAGTAGTATTCTAAAGGTGGGATGATGCAACTGTGACTGACAAGGGAGGTCAAAGCCATCATAAAAGCATAAGAAAGAGCAAAATTAGTGGGAAGATAGAGGATTAGGAAACTTTTAAAAAAACAACAGAAGGCAACTTAAAAAAAAAACAATGGGGGAAAATGAAGGCAAACTAGCCAATAACAAAGAGGGTAATAGAAGTTTTTTTCACATATACTGAGAGTAAAAGAGGTGAGAGCAGATATCAAACCACAGGAAAATGAGGCTGGGGCGGAAGCAGTGAGAGAACAAGGAAAGGGCAGATGAGCTGAATAAGAATTTTGCATCAGTCTTAACTGTGGAAGACATTTGTGGTATCTGGAAGTTCGATAGTGCCAGAGGACAAAAGAGAATGTTGCTGTTACTAGGGAGAAGATGCTTGGGAAGCTGAAAGGTCTGAAGGTAGATAATTCACCTGGACCAGATGGACTGCACCCCAAGATTCTGAAAGAGGTAGCCAAAGAGATTGTGGAGGCATTAGTAGTGATCTTTCAAGAATCAATAGATTCTGGCATGGTTCCGGAGGACTGGAAAATTACAAATGTGACTCCACTCTTCAACAAGAGAGGAAGCAGAAGAAAGGAAATTACAGGCCAGTTAGTCTGACCTCAGTGGTTGGGAAGATGCTAAAGTCATTTGTTAAGGATGAGCTTTCAGGGTACTTTGAGGCAAATGATAAAATAGGCCAAAGTCAGCATGGTTTCCTTAAGTGGAAAGCTTGTCTGATAAGTCTGTTGGGATTCTTTGAAGAAATAACAAGCAAGATAGACAAAGGAGAATTGGATGTTGTGTATTTGGATTTTCAGAAGGCCTTTGACAAGGTGCTGCACTTGAGGCTGCTTAGCAAGATAAGAGCCTGTGGTCTTACAGGAAAGATACCAATATGGATTGAGCATTGGCTGATTGGCAAAGGGTGGGGGTAAAGGGATCCTTTTCGGATTGGCTGCTGGTGATGAGTGGTGTTCCACAGTGGTCGGTGTTGGGGCCACTTCTTTTAACATCATAAATTGATGCGAATGATTGAATTGATGGCTTTCTGGCCAAGTTTGCGGATGATACAAAAATAGGTGGGGGGCAGGTGGTGTTGATGAAGCAGGGAGGCAGCAGAAGGACTTAGATTAAGAGAATGGGCGAAGTAGTGGCAAATGGAGTACAGTGTCAGGAAGTGCATGGTCATGGACTTTGGTCGAAGAAATAAAAGCGTAGACTATTTTCTAAACAGAGAAAATTTTTAAAATCTGAGGTGCAAAGAGACTTGGGAGTACTCGTGCAGGATTCCCTACAGGTTAACTTGCAGCGCAAACATGAGGAAATCTGCAGATGCTGGAAATTCAAGCAACACACATTAAAGTTGCTGGTGAACGCAGCAGGCCAGGGCAGCATCTCTAGGAAGAGGTGCAGTCGACATTTCGGGCCGAGACCCTTCGTCAGGACTCGCAGATTGTGTTGGCAGGGATGCAATGCTGAGGTTTTGTAAGACACTGGTGAGGCCTCACTTGGAGTACTGGGAGTAGTTTTGGGCCCCTAATTTAAGAAAGGATGTGCTGACATTGGAGAGGGTTCAGGGGAAGTTAGTGAAGGCCTGTACTCACTGGAATTTAGAAGAATGGGGGGGGGGTTTAGGATTCTCATTAATACTGTCGAAGGTTCAAATGCCTAGATAGAGTGGAGGAGGAGAGAATGTTTCCTATCGTGGGGGAATCTATCACTAGAGAACAAATCCTATAATTGAAGGACATCTTTTTAAAACAGAGATGAGGAGGAATTTGTTTAGTCAGAAGGTAATGAATCTATGGAATTTGTTGCCACAGGGGGCTGTGGAGGCCAAGTCATTAAGTGTATTTAAGGTGGAGGTTGATAAATTCTTGGTAGGTTGGGGCATGAAATGTTATGGGGAGAAGGCAGGAAAATGGAGTTGAGAGGGAAATGGATCAGCCAAGATCAAAGAGACTAAATGGCTTAATTTTGTGCCTATGTTTTATGGTTAGATTGGCACAAAACTGACAAATGGAATTCAATCCAGGAAACTGTAAGTTAATGTATTTGGGGTTGGCAAACAACACATAAGATTACATAAACGGCAGGATACTAAGTTGAGAGGATATCTTGGAATGCATATAAACAAATCTCAGAGTATTGTTTTAAGGCAGCATTTCAGATACTGACGTTTTAATAGCTAAGATATGGAACACACGTGCAGGCAGGGCACACTACAACAGTGCACACTATTAGTTAAGCCACAGCTGCAGATCCATGTACTTGCTTTGGTCACCATACTAAAAGATGGATATGATTACACTGGAAAGACTGAAGAACACCAAGGACATACAATTCGACTCTAAACAAAAGTGTTCAGAATACTACAACACAGAAACAGGCCCTTCTAGTCCGTACAGACTAATTCAAGATTGTTTTCATTTGAACAGAAGGAGAGATAATTAAACCAAATACAATTAGAAGCCCAGATAGGTTCAACAGTGATAATGTATTTCTCATATTAGCAAGGATAATAATTAAGAAAAAAAACAATTTATGTTAAATGGTAGATAAATTAGAGGGGATTCAAGCTGTTATCTTTTCCCACTCAACAAGTATTAGAGTCTGGCCAAATTAGAGATTCTCAGCATTTTTTTTTTAAAAAAAGTACCCAAAAAGATACTTGCAGAGTCATAACAAAAATATATAGACCAGGAGTGGCAAGTGGCACTAACCCAAATTCACTTTCAGAAAACATGAACAATGCGTAAAACAGCTCCTGCTCTGTCAGAATGTTCTATGATTCAGTGGAGAGAGCAATTAAGTACTTGCTCCATGCTTTTAAGGATTCTGGAAGTTCAGCTATTTCCAGAACAAGTGATACTTTGTCAGCATAGTCATCTCTGCCCTTAATTAGTGAGACAGTCAACTTGTACACAGCCAAATGATCCTAGCCAGATAATTTTTAGCAATGTAGGATAAATATCAGAAAAGCATCATCTGTTTATAAAATAATGCAAGGAGAGAGAAGTGAAGAACCTGGAAAGCACATTTCTGCTCCCTGCTCATGTCAAGTTTTTATTGGTCAGAATGGCAAATGAAGTGCCAACATAGTACAGTACAGGAATAAGACCATCCATCCTCAATATTTGTGCTGATCGTGATGCCTAATTAAGCTAAACTAACTGTGTGCACATAATCGATATTCCACACCCCCCCAATTCCGCCTGTTCACGTCCCACTATCGTATCCACTTCCGCAATCATACCTAACAGCACATTCTAGCCACTGACCACAGTGTAAAAAAAAAAATTACATTCCTCATCACCTTTAAACTTTCTCCCACCTTAAAGCTGTATCTGTAGTATTTGACAATTCTGGGAGAAAAATTCTGACTACCTACTCTATCTATACCTTTCATAATTCAAAAGACCTCTATATGGTCTCATCTTGGCCTTCGATGTATCAGAGAAAACAAACCAAATTTGTTTAACCTCTACAACAGGAATTCTGCAGATGCTGGAAATTCAAGCAACACACATCAAAGTTGCTGGTGAACGCAGCAGGCCAGGCAGCATCTGTAGGAAGAGGTACAGTCGACGTTTCAGGCCAAGACCCTTCGTCAGGACTAACTGAAGGAAGAGTGAGTAAGGGATTTGAAAGTTGGAGGGGGAGGGGGAGATCCAAAATGATAGAAGACAGGAGGCCTCCTCTACTGTAAAGATGAAGCCACACTCAGGTTGGAGGAACAACACCTTATATTCCGTCTGGGTAGCCTCCAACCTGATGGCATGAACATCGACTTCTCTAACTTCCGCTAAGGCTCCACCTCCCCCTCGTATCCCATCTGTTACTTATTTTTATGCACACATTCTTTCTCTCACTCTCCTTTTTCTCCCTCTGTCCCTCTGAATATACCACTTGCCCATCCTCTGGGTCCCCCCCCCCCGTCTTTCTTCCCGGACCTCCTGTCCCATGATCCTCTCGTATCCCCTTTTGCCTATCACCTGTCCAGCTCTTGGCTCCATCCCTCCCCCTTCCGCCTTCTCCTATCATTTTGGATCTCCCCCTCCCCCTCCCCCTCTCAAATCTCTTATTACCTCTTCTTTCAGTTAGTCCTGACGAAGGGTCTCGGCCCGAAACGTCGACTGTACCTCTTCCTAGAGATGCTGCCTGGCCTGCTGCGTTCACCAGCAACTTTGATGTGTGTTGTTTGTTTAACCTCTCTTTACAGGTGCAAAGTGTACTTGGTCCAGCAAAGTTCATTCTAATTCATTTCAAGGCAAGATCTCCAGGTAGCGACCCATTTCAATTTGACTTCCCAATCACAATCTGACATGTCTGTCAATGGCCGCCTCTACTGCCAGAATGAGGCCAAACTCAGGCTGGAGGTGCAACACCTCATATTCCTTCTGGGTAGCCTCCAACCTGATGGCATACACACTGATCTCTCCAACTCCTGGCAATTTCTCCATCCTCCTTCCTTCTATTTTCCTGCTCCCCATTCTGCTTACTCTCCAAACCCTTCTCTTCTCCTCGCCTCCCTCTAGTTCCCCTCCTCCTTCCCTTTCTTCCATGGTTCACTCTCCTCTCTTCCCAGATAACTCCTCCTCCTTCAGCCCTTTACCTCTTCCACCTATCACCTCCCAGCTTCTTACCTCATCCCACCATTGCCCACCCCCCCACCTGGTCTTACCTATCACGTCAGCGTGTACTCAATCCCCTCCCCACCCCACCCCCCAACCTCTTATCCTAGCTTCTTCTCATTTCCATTCCAGCCTTGGCCTGAAACATCGACTGTTTAGTTCTCTCCAGAGACATTGCCTGACCTGCTGAGTTCGTTCAGCATTTTGTGTGTGCTGATTAAAATTATCACAGCATTTTAAGCTGTACTGTTATTGAAATAAGACACCAGAAGAAAATTGCGAATTCACTTGCATTTAGTCCACCACTCTCCTATCTACCTGTCTGACCTTCATCTCGGTTCACAAATGTTTGAAGGAATGCTGCTACTCTTGCCCTTTAGATTCCACGGGCTGTACACAACAGTTCTTGTGGTAATATACTTCTGTTTTGTCACCTTTGGATCTATGTTAAAGTTTCTTTCAAATGAAGCAATTATTCAGACTTTGAATTCGAACAACAAAACATCCCATGCAAACACAAGTCATTTCCACATGCACTGATTGACATCCAAGTACCTCCATGGCAATTATCTGCTGAACATTTAAGCACAATAGGACTTTAATGCTAACTTGCTTCAGTGCCACCTTCCCAACATTCAAAGTTCTGTTGAGAGGTCACGACTTGGGCTACAGAGCAAATAAGAATAATTGATGTTTTGGGCTGGTTTCTTTCATCCCACCAATGCTGCTAAATTTGCTGAGCTCTTCCAGCAGATTGTATGTTGCTCCTGATTCCAGCATCTGCAGTCTCTTGTGTCTCTCTTTAAGAAAGAGAGAGCATCACAGTTTCATTAGCACCATGAGCATTAATAGGGCACCAATGTTACTAAGTAAACAGAAGGAAAACCTTTATTTCCAAAGCAATGGAAAATACTTTCCTATAATGACCAGGAATGATCCAAAGGATTGCACAGTAGCTCCAAAAATCCATATTTAAATCTGTCACACATTGCTACTGACCAGGAAACGAGGACTCTTGGTAATGTTAGGCTGTAGTAAGTAGACTGAGCTATATAAAGTACTATAACAGATACGGACAATATAATCCCACATAAATCAAAAGGCACACCTGACCAAAGGGCAGAACTTTCTAGGGTCCCATCAGCCATGAATCTCTCCAGGTGTTGACAGAGGGAGGGGGTCGTGCAGAACACATGACACATCAAGGTAGAATAGCGATGCATTCATCTAACACCTGCACAGCCAAACAGTCTCATTTCTGTTCCTCAAGGCTAGGAATGTTCACATGGAGGGAGGACCATGGCCCAGTAGTTATTTCTTCTCATTGTTCTGGTTTAATTTTACCAGCAGCAGCATGCACAATGCAATGAAGATGCTTACACATAAATCATGCATATTAATAGCAATGCATTGACAGCCTTCATCATAGAGGGAAAGTATCTATATGGTTTACTTAAAATTACAATTACCTCTCTCAACTAAGTATTATTGCTCCTTAAAAATTTCAAGATCTTTGCTATCCCATCCTATCTGCTAAGTGTGTACCATATCCACATTACAAAGTGTGGTGCTATGGTAGCACAGTGATTAGCATGGCACTATTACAGCTGAGGGCATTCCTGACTTCAATTCCGATGCTGTTCTGTAAGGAATCTCTGTACTTCCTCCCTGTGGAATGTGTGGGTTTTCTCCTGGTCCTCTGGTTTCCTCCCACAGTTCAAAGATCTACTGGGTAGGCTAACTTGTCTTTGTAAATTGTCCTGTGATCAGGTTATGGTTAATCGGGGTTGTGGGGTTGCTGGGGCAACATGGCTCACAGTGCCGGAAGAACCTACTCTGCATTGTATCACTAAAATAAATAAAAGAGGCACTGGTGGTCTTAAAGCACACAAGGGTGAATAAAACCACAAAACCATAAGCATTTGTTCCGAATTAGGCAATCTTTCCCTATCAAGTCCGTTCCGTCATACGGTTTATTTTCGTTCTCAACTCTATTCTCCTGCCTTCTCCCTGTGATGACACAGGTTGACAGTGTGCAGAAGGCAATGTTTGGAATACTTGCCATTGTTGCTCAGGAGCATCGAGTCCAGGAGTTAGAACATCATGCCACAACTTTGCATGACATTGGTGAGGCCACACTTAGCATTTTGCAAGTGTTTCTGGTCGCCAAGCTACAAGAAGGATGTCGCTAATCTGGATAAGGTGCAGAGAAAATTTTTGCTGGGACTCCTGCTTGTTACTGGACTTGAGTCGTAAGGAGAGTCTGGATAGGCTGAGGCAACTTTTCCCTAGAAAATAGGAAGCTGAGGGGTGACCATAACCATACTGAGGCATCCAAACTGAAGAGAGGCCTAAACAAGGTGGATGGTCACAGTCTTGCCTCTACTCCCTACCCCACTCCTCCCCACAAAGGTAGGGGAATCTAAAATTAGACAGTGTAGATTTAAGGTGAATGGAAATTATAAAGAAGTGAAAGCCAACTTTTCCACATAGTAGGCAGTAGATGTGTGGAATGAGCTGCCAGAGCAATTACATTGTTTACCTGATAGGAAAGATTCAAAGGGATATAGGCCAAGTGCAGGCAAATGAGACTAGTCATAGGCAATTGGTCAGCACAGACAAGTTGGGCTAAACAGCCTGTTTCCTTAACTCCTTCACACATTGCAAATTGACTATCTTCTCTAAGTAATGATTCCTTTGGGTGAGACTTAATATTCCTTTGGATGAGACTGGATAGCCATTGCAAAGAATCCCATGAAGCAAAACATCACTCAGTCACAAAGTGCCAATTTGTCAAACCACCCAAAGCATAAAACTCAATGCTAATCAGAAATGAACTGTGATTTCCAAACAGTCTGATTCACCAGAAACAACAATTTTAATATTTCTTCCAGTATTTATGAAATCAAAATGTCACATGACAAAATTGTCATGAATACATCAAGTAGAATTCAGAAGAATGAGGGGTGACCTCATTGAGACTATACAAATGGTGAAAGGCCTTGATTGAGCGGATGTAGAAACAATGTTTTCTATGGTCTGAGAGTCTAAGACCGGGGACAAAGTCTTAGACTAGAGGAATAGGGTTGCCAACTGTCCCGTATTAGCTGGGACATCCTGTATATTGGGCTAAATTGGTTTGTCCCGTACGGGACCGCCCTTGTCCCGTATTTCCCCTGCTAAGGTAGAGTGTTCCTATGAAACCGTTTGTAAGCCGAAATGGAGTAAAGTGAAGAAGCAATTACCATTAATTTTAATGGGAAAAATTTTTGAGCGTTCCCAGACCCAAAAAATAACCCACCAAATCATACCAATAACACATAAAACCTAAAATAACACTAACATATAGTAAAAGCAGGAGTGATATGATAACTACACAGCCTATATAAAGTAGAAATAATGTATGTACAGTGTATCAGAATCAGGAAGATTAAGCCAAAACCGATTTGTGGAAAAAAAAATCAGCATGTACACACATGTGCACGTCATGTATGCACACGTCACGCATGCACACACAGGTGCCCGCGCAAGGCTTAACGGTCATGGTAGTCTTTCTTGGGGTAAACACAAGTGTCCCGCATTTGACTGCTACTTTTGTCCCTTACTTGGGAGTGAGAAAGTTGGCAACCCTATAGGGGGATGCCCTTTTAGATCAGAGAAGAGGAATTTCTTTATCCAGGGAGTGGTGAGTCTGTGGAAATCTCTGCCACAGGCAGCTGTGGAGGCCATCTTTATGTATATTTAAGGCAGAGGTTGATAGATTCTTGATTGGTTAGGGCATGAAGGGATACGGGGAGAATACAGTACATAGAGGCTGACAAGAAAATTGTATCAGCCATGATGAAATGGCAGAGCAGCCAAATGGACTAATTCTGCTCCTAGATTTTATGGTCTCATTTGGAGTATTTATAAATGACCATAACATCCTCTATTGGATATTGGCTCAACAAGTCAAGAATACCAAGATCCCAATCAGAATACAGTGGATTCGGGTTAATTGGGCCATCAGTTAATTGGGATAACTGCTTATTTAAGGCAACTCTTAAAGAACAAAAACTAATCAAGAAAATAGCTGGGATCCCCTTCGTTTACTTGGGACACTATGCTGCTTAGGAAGGAGAGAATCACCGGACAGTTTCTAATTAACGTCAGTTGCGTGCACTTCTGTGGCCATTAGACACTACACCGTGCTTAGAGAGAATCATTCTTAAACAGGATCACTTATGTGGATTTGTGTTCACAAAGCAGTGATTTTTGTCACTGACAATTGGTAAGAATTAAGCAGTAAGACACTTCACGAATGCGGTTTCAAGCATTCAGTCTTGGAAATGCCTGAAACAGCCAGGAGTGAAAATGAAACTATTTCACTATTTCAACAAGTTAGGCATGATGAAGAATTTGAAGGTAGTGACAATCACCTTCAATCTTACAATGCAAGTCAAGATTTGGAGGATGCAGTCATCGATAGCATAGTGTGAAGGCTGTCCATTAACTGCACTGATTTTGTTCTTTGACAAACAAAAGAACACAACAGTTTACACTGCATGAGTTACTTCGACGATAATTATTAAGTACTTGTGAACAGCTTTATAGTTTTATCATTTCACAATATTGGTAGCGTTCTAATTTGTTCTGTATCTCATTTAAATACATAATTTGCTACTCATTCTTTTTTTATACCTTTTTAACTATTTGCATGAAACTTCAGCTAAATGGGCAGCCGCTTAAATGGGCCAAAGTGATTTGCCCCATATCCTGTATCACTATGTTTGTAACTAATAGATAGCTGTGAAATGTTTTGCCTTTGTGAAATGCATCCAGAATATAATGCTGGTTAAAATACAAATTTAACTTTAGACTATAAAGTCTGAGAAAAACTTTTACTATTCCCTTTGATAGTATTGGTTGGCTTACCTTCATATTTAATCTTTTCTCTCCTTATGATTGTTTTAGTTGCCTTCTGTTGTTTAAAAGCTTCCTACTATTTTTTGCTGTATTATATATCCTCTTTTGCTATGCACAAAACCACTTTAAATCCACAAGCCACTTTAAATTATTATGCAGCTACGGCAAACAATTACAACTAGAAAATAGTATCTTAGTCTCTATTGCAAGAAGAATCAAGTACTGTGTTCATTTGTATAGGATCCTGGTGAAACGCAATGTGGAACAATACCTAAATGTCTGGTCTCCTATGCAAGGGAGAATAGGAACCTTGAGAAAGATAAACAGGCTGGTGGAATGGGCAAATACATGACTGATGAAATTTACCGCAGAGAAAGTTAAGCCAATATTTTTTGTAAAGAAGAATAAAGCAATATGGAATAAAATATAAAAATCTAAATCAGCTGGAACACCAGAAACCTGAGAGACAGGGCACACAAATCATTGAAAGAAACCTACCACATTGAGAAAGTGATTGATAAGTCATTCATATTTCTGGGCTTTATCAACAGAAGCATAGAGTATAAAAACTGGTTAGATTAGATTAGATTAGCTAAGTATCATACACACAGGGGTGCAATGAAGCTCACAGAGTGAACAGTATACATACTGTACATGGTACTATTAAATACAAAGAGATGCACATTACCAGCAGAATGATACTAAGATTGGTTGGGGTTGATCATGCATGTTGTGTCCTAGCTGTCTACATGATACACAAGCCACGGCAGTACGATATGGAGAGCAAACTATTGTCCATGTAGCAGGGCTCCCCCTCCATGCAGCTGAAGAATCCAAAGGAACGTCAGAGACTGATACGGTTTGGTACCAATGCCAGAGACTGACAGTTTGGTACCAGCAGCATTGTAGGATTTGCCAGTCAGCATTGAACTTAATGTAAGACTGCCTTAGGGACCCCAACTCCGGATGATACTAAGTGCAATAAAAAGGTGACAACGACGGAATAACCCAGAGAAGGAGAGTTAAGACTAAAGGACCGTGCTAACAGGTGAAATGAGTGTAAAGGAGGTCAATGGCCAAGAAGTCTGATAGCAGCAGAGGAGGTGATCTCAAATCTGAACATCTGGGCTTTAAAGCTCCTTTATCTTGGCCTAGAAGGTAGGAGAGAAATGAAAGGGTTTCAAAACCCCTGGCAACACTACCAGCCTTCCTGAAGCAATGCACCATGAAGGTGAACTGAATGGAAGAGACTGGCAAGCTTGTGATGGACTGAGTTGTGTTTACTAATCTCTGCAGGAGGTTATGCTAAAACTGTATACAACGTTGGTGCAGCTTCATCTGGAGTACTGTGTTCAGTTTTAGTCACCTCATCATGGGAAGAATGTATAGTGGGTGCAGAAAAGATTTATGAGAAAGATGCCTGGGATGAAGAACTGTACTTACAAAAACAGATTAGTGAGGCTTGGGGAATTCGGCAGGTCAGGCAGCATCTATGGAGGGAAATGAACAGTCAGAGTTTCATGCCGAGAGTAATGATGAAGGATCTCAGCCCAAGAGCTCGATTGTTTCTTCCCCTCCACAGATGCTGTCTGACCTGCTGAGTTCCTCCAGCTTCTTGTGTGCGTTGCTCAAAATTTCCAACATCTGCAGTCTCTTGTGTCTGGGACTGTTTTCTTTGGGAAAGAGAGGGCTGAGGGGAGAGCTATAATGAGGCACTTCAGGTATAAAATAAAGGGAAAGAGAAATAAGTAAAAATTATTTGCATGCTGTATGTGCCTTTTCTATACAATGCACCATATGCAGATGTGATGGAAGCAGATTCCACGTTGGATTTCTGAGGGATTTGGACAAATATAAAATGCTAGCAGGTGAAACTAGAGAACTGCTCACAGAGAGAAGGCATGGATTTGATAGGCCGAATGGCCTCCTCCTAAGGTCTGCTAAACCATTCTCCATGGTGATGTTTTACCAGAGTGATTCCAAAGATAAGAACCTAAAATACTGCAAACCCTCAGCAGGTCAGGCAGCATCTTAGAGATACCCTTAATATATTAGGTTAAAGTCCCTTCATCAGAAATAATGAGACTTTTTATTCCAGGCTTCCAAGATCTTCCTTTATTTTTGATTCCTGAGATGGTATGTCTTTCACAGAAGGAGACAGTAAGGAGTCTTGGACTAGAGTGTAAGACCATAATAAGACAAAAGAGCAGAATTAAGCCATTTAAGTCTGCACCACCAATCCACCATGGATGATTTATTAGCCCTCTCACCCCAGTCTTTTGCCTTCTTCCTTAACCTTTGATGCCTTTCCTATTCAAGAACCTATTAACCTCTGCTTTCAATATACCCAATGACTTGGCCTCCCCAGCCGTCCACAGCAATGAATTACACAGATTCACCACCCCCTGACTGAAGAAATTCCTCCTCAGCTTTGTTCGAAAGGGAAGTCCTTGTATTCTGAGGCTGTGGTCTCTGATCCTAGATTCCCCATCTTTTTCCACATCTACTATTTAGGTTTTTAATACTTGTTACGGTTCAATGAGATCCCCTTCATTCTTCAAAACTCCAGCAATCACAGGCCCAGAACTATCAAATGTTCCTTATATTAACCCTTTCATTCCCAGAATCATTCTCGTGAAACTCCTCTGAAGCTTCTCAAATGTCTTTGTGACAAGGTGTACAAAACTGTTCACAATACTCCAAGTACTTTCTACCAATGCCTTATAAAGCCTCAGCATTATATTCTTGCTTTTATATTCTAATCCTCTCGAAATGAAAGCTAACATTGCGTTTGCCTTCCTTACCACCAAATCAACTCTTGAATTTATTAAAACGAGAGGCAATCCCATTAAATCAAACAAAATCCACCTGCATCTGCACAAAGTTAAGTTAATGTTTCCCCTGGCTGGAGTTTCTAGATCACAGGACACAGTCCCAAAGTAAGGAGACAGAGGATAGAAGAAATTTCTTTACTGAGATGGTAATGAATCTTTGGAATTGTCCACCTCAGATGGACAAAAATACTCAATTACTGACTGTGCTTAAGAAAAAAATTTGAAAAATCTTTGATATGAAGGGAATCGAAAATTATGAGTTTAATGCAGTAAAGTGACACTCAGGGAAAAGGTCAGCCATCATCTTTAGAACAGTGGATCAGACACAGGCCTACCCTTGACTCGAGGTCAATGATCTCTGCACAAACCTATGTCCCACATTTTTCACTCTGTAATATCACACAACATTCTTTACTTCAAACCCTGCTAAATATGCCATCCCAGGACTATTAGCTACTGAAAGTCTCAGGTATTCCTCATTAGCTACTGAAAGTCTCAGGTATTCCTCAATCAATCTACATGTTTGGAACTGGACAGTCTGATTTTTGAATTTCCTCTGCAGCTAAATGGACAGGAACATTTTCTTTTTTAAAAGAGTAGCATTTCATTTTCTACTTGTTTTCTGTGATGTGCAGATATTCTGCCTATTAAGATTTACAGGTTTAGTCAACGCTGAAGGAAACACCAGGTAGTGATGTTACTTTAAAATTGCCTCGTTTAGGCTTTACCTGATTTGTGCTTCATAATTGCTGTCATCCACCAACCCTCAGTATTATCTCAACAGAGAGACCCGAGACAGAATATAGGTTTCAAGGAAATAAGCAGAGGAAAAAGGTTAGTCTAAGAGTAAGCACAGACTAGACAGGTTGAATGGCCTCCTGTCATGGAGAAATATAGAAAATGATAATTTATTCATTTTGTATCAATTGTAAAATACAATATATATTCATATTTAACTCTAATAGTTTCTCCTCACAATGAAGGCGTCTTAAAACTCATATCCTCACCACGGCAACAACGCTGAACAGAACAAAGGTTGATTGAGTCTATTTTTACTGCTCTCAACAAAATTGCTAACTTAGTAATTTTATAATTGCACGTTGGCACTGCACAAAAACTTAATAAGTTTATCTGTCTGTCATCTTCACAAAGCCAACACAAGCACCTAGAAGATTGATGTCTGCTGTGGGCCTCTAAACATTATCCCACAAACTACCCACCTAACTTTAAAAAAAAACAAGAAGTGGGTGTGCGTGCAAAGACCCAAGAGCCAGAGTTTTCTAGGTTACAGGTACACAGCTCTTGGTTTTAGAACTGATTACATAAAAAATGAGATCTTAAGAGAAGAAAGTTCACATTTGTATTCTGTATTGTGACCTCACATCATAACAAGAAACTTTTAAACCACTGAAATATTTCTGAAGTACAGTCACACTTGGTGTGCAGGATTTAGGAAACTGACACAAAGAAATGTGCAGAAGAGAAAATAAGTGACAAATGCAGATGCTGCAAACTTTGAGCAACACATACAAAATGCTGAGGAACTCAGCAAGGCAGTCAGCATCTATGGAAGGGAACAAACTGTTGATGTTTTGGCTGAGACCCTTCATTGGGATGGAAAGGAAGAGGGAAGAAGTCAGAATAAGGTGGTGGGGGCGGGAAGGAGTACGAGGCAGCAGGTGAGGGGGAAGATGAGTGGGTGGGGGGGAATGAAGTAAGAAGCTGGGAGGTGATAGGTAGAAGGGGTAAAAGGCTGAAGAAGAAAGATTCCATTAGAGAGAACAGTGGAACATGGAAGAAAGGGAAGGAGAAATGTTCTGTTGGTGCACAACTACATATATATTAAATAAAAGCACACACGGGAGATGGCTTTAACTGGTGTATTCACATTGCAGTGAGAGAGAAAGAGAACAATGTACATGAATAGACACCAGTGCACGTACAGACAACAGATCAATATGTAGTGAAGAGGAGGCGGGGAGGTCATTGCTCTAAAAGAAATAGATCCATACATTACACTTCTTTCCCCCTTTAGATTAATGCAATATAGAAGTGTATATGTACAAAGCATTCAGTCCATAACTAATTTCACAATTCTAAAGGTTCAGTCTTTTGGGTGGTGCTCCGTTTCTTTCAGGGCAGCACCTCTGGACCTGTGGGGTAGCATCGGGTTTGACAGGTGCCTTGTCAACAATAACGTTCTTGTCCCACCTCTGGAGCTGTGGAGTGGCATCGGGTTTGCTAGGTGTCTTTTCTAAGATAACATTCTCTGTTTCCCATGTCACGTTGCTGTCAGTGATGATCATGTCACTGACAAGCAAGTCTGGTGACTGTAACGTGTCCATCTTGTTGGATGCATTCGACTCTGGTGTGTTCTTCAGTTCAGCATCCAGTATGTGGTGTACATGATATCTCCATGTCTGATCTCCAACATCCACTGTGTACATCAGTGGCCCAGTACTTGTAGCAATCCTACCGTGTGTCCACTTGTCTTCTTGGTAAACTAGGCCTTCCTGTCCAATCTCAAAGCTCTTTGCTGCTTCATTTGGCAACCGATCTATTCATTCAGTACTTCCCTCCAAGATCTGGTTTAAGACCATAAGATATAGGAGCACCAGTGGGCCATTCGGCCCATCGAGTCCGCTCTGCCATTCAATCATAGGCTGATCCAATTCTTCCAGTCATCCCCACTCCCCTGCTTTCACCCCATACCCTTTGATGCCCTGACTAGTCAAGAACCTATCCATCTCTGCCTTAAATACATCCAATGACATGGCCTCCACAGCCACTCGGGGTAACAAATTCCATCGATTTAGCACCCTCCGACTAAAGTAATTTCTCCACATCTCAGTTCTAAAAGGATGTCCTTCAATCCTGAAGTCATGTCCTCTTGTCCTAGAATCCCCTCCCCATGTGAAATAACTTTGTCATATCTAATCTGTTTAGGCCTTTTAACATTCGGAATGTTTCTATGAGCTCCCCCCTCATTCTCCTGAACTCCAGGGAATACAGCCCAAAAGATGCCAGACGTTCCTCATACAACAACCCTTTCATTCCTGGAATCATTCTTGTGAATCTTCTCTGAACCCTCTCCAATGTCAGAATATCCTTTCTAAAATAAGGAGCCCAAAACTGCACACAATACTCCAAATGTGGTCTCACGAGTGCCTTATAGAGCCTCAACATCACATCCCTGCCTTTATATTCTATACCTCTAGAAATGAATGCCAACATTGCATTTGTTGCAATGGGATTATACAAGATCTCAGATTCCTGTGCATGAACAGCATTGCAGATGTTTGATTTGTCATCACATGAGCAAAATTCTGATACACAAAAAGGAAGTTGTCCACCTTGTACTGTAGAGAAATGTTCTCCTGGTCCATCATGTTAATGGTTTTCTTGAAGGTTCAGATAAACCTTTCAGCTAACCCATTCATTGCTGGGTGGTGAGGAGCTGACTTGAAATGTCTGATCAACAGACACAAAATGCTGGAGGAACTCAGCAGGCCTGGCAGCATCTATGGAAAATACAGTCGACAATTTGGGCTGAGACCCTTCAGCAGAACCTTGGTCCAAAACCTTAACTGTACTCTTTCCCATAGACGCTGCCTGGCCAGCTGAATTCCTCCAGCATTTTTTGTGTATTGCTTGGATTTCCAGCATCTGCAGATCTTCTCATTTGTCTTGTTTGAAATGTGTGATGACACTTTTCTTCATGAACAGTTGGAGTTCTTCTGACGTGTATTGTGGTCCACTGTCACTCACAATTTGTTCTGGTTAGCCATTTCAGGCAAAAATGATCCTCAGAGCAGAGATCGTCTTTGCGGAGGCGGTTGACCTCATTGGTATAACCTCTGGCCACTTCGAATGAGCATCCACAGCAATCAGGAACATGGAGTCCATGAATGGCCCTGCAAAGTCAATCTGTACTCTTTGAAATGGTGACGATGGCCACTCCCACAGACGTAATGGGGTCTGTGGGAGTGTATTTTGAACTTTTTGGCATCCCAAACAGCTTTTGGCCAAGTCTTCGATCTGCTTGTCTATTCCATTCTCAAACATCTTCTGATTACATTAAGCAGCTGTGACAGCCTCTGGTTAGGGCTTCTATTGCCTGTTGCTGTCACGCTGAGACTTGATTGAGTGCCAGTCTAGTTGGATTTCTAGTTGGAGGGCCACATACTAGCCTGTCCACCTCTAAAGTCACAGTACTGGGAAAGTTTGCATGCAAAACTGAAAATGAAGGGTCAGCCTCTGGAATTAAAGACAAAGCTGATCCAGTATCCAGCTCCATTTTCAGTTTTACACCAGACACATCTATTGTGATCTGCTTCAGTTATACTATGCAGTTCTAGGCATGACAGTTCACCTTTCTCAGATTCTGTGTTGTCTGATTCTGTTTTACATTCGCTAACTTTATGCATTCGCTTAGTTTTGTGTTTCAGACTTTTCACTCTCTTGCCCTTTTTGTCTGCTTTGCAGGATCTCTCTATGTGTCCTTGTCTGTGACAGTTTCTGCAAACTTTTTCCTTGAACCAACAAGTCATTTGCATCATGGGAGGATCTGCCACATTGATAACATTTTTGGCTTTTTGCATCATTCGGGAACATTTTGTGCATTTCACATTCTAACTTCCTTTTCTGTAGTTCCACTGCATCCTTTGCTGCAGTCTCTATGGATAATGCACTGGTCAATGTCCGTCTTAAGGTTAGGTCTTTTGGAGAGTAGCCTCTTTTGAGTGCTTTGACTACGCATACCACATACTAGCCTGTCCCTTCATGCATCAGAAAGTCCATTTCTAAAGTTACAGTACTGGGAAAGATTGTGCAGTTCTGTATTGAATTCAGGAATTCTTTCATCTTTTGACTGGTTCCTTTTGTAAAATCTAAATCTCTCTGCTATTGCCAGTGGTTTAGAGCTCAAGTGATTTTGTAAAATTGGAGCAATTTCATTGTATGTCTTGCTTGCTGGCTTTTCAAGGGTTACTAGGTTATGTAAGAGACTGGACATCCTTACACCCATTAAGCTAAGAAGTGCAGGGGCTTTCATTTGCTCCTCCACGTTGTTTACTTTACAATACAGTTCAATCTTCTCAATATACGACTCCCAGCCTTCATTAACGCACGTTCGTCAACTTTCCCAACTGAAGCCATCGCCACATTATTTTCACTTTAAATTCAGCGCATCTTTCACTGTTACTATGCACTGTACTCATGTGTCTGTTAGTGTCCGTGACGGCCATCTCATGCTGTTTAACTCTCGCTGTTTCGTCCCACAGCTGTTGGTGTAATTGGTGATATCCTCTGACATTCGGGTTCATACTCGTTGCCAGTCAGTTGTGCCTGTGCACAACTACACACCAATTAAATAAAAGCACGCATGCACAACAGATCAATAGGTAGTGCTGGGGGGGGGGGGGGGGGGTCATTGCTCAAAAAGAAATGGCTCCATACACCACAAGGAGGGGAACCAAAGGGGGGTGATGAGCAGATCAGAGGTCAGAGGGTAACCAGAGTGGGGAATGAAGAAGAAAGGAGGGAGAGAGGGGAGTTAGAGAAGTTGTTACTCATGCCATCAGGTTCAAGGTGACCCAGGCAGAATATGAGGAGTTGCTTCTTCAACCTGAGTTTTGCCTCACCGAGGCACCTCTGATCTGGGCCGACATTTACGTGCCGGGCAGCACCTAATCAATTAGCTTGTTTATTTCGACTTTTTTTCTTAAAGATGTGCTGGGTGCGTTCCCGCCACTGCTGCATTCTTCGCAGCAATGTATCGGTTCGCGGCCCGGACGTTTGGACCACTGTTATCACTACACTCATGCGAGGAAAATATGCCCTGTATGTTTAATATTAAATTCGTTAGATAAACCCCTTTAGAAATGAAATTGCGTGTATTAGCCACTGATAAGTGACTTATAGTTGACTTATCACCTATATTCCGGTCGTGATTAACACCGCCACCCCCCCCCCCCCCCAAGTCAGCTGGTCCGCAAGAATATTGTCAATATTAAACCGGTCTGCGGTGCAAAAAAGGTTGGGGACCCCTGATTTAGTAAGTACATAGCACCACTAAACCACTAATTACAAATGAAGAGTTTTAAAGTTTTGATAAATTACATAGATTGTCAGGACACAAATTCATTTAATTTAGTTGTCAAAGTAAAAAAAATGTTGTTATGAACTCCTAACATCATAAAGGTCTGTATTTGTTTAATATAAAAAGGGAAAAAACACTGAAAATATTTATTTGGTTAGGCCACATCAGTGAAAAGAGTTGGGCCCTGACGAAGAGTCGTTAGTTGAAGTATTCACTCTATGCTCCCTCCACAGATTCTGCTAGTTCTGCGCTGTATTTTCAACATGTTCTGTTTCTGTTTCAGGCTTGCAGCTTCTGTGATATGATGCTTCTGGAGCTGGTGATGTTTCACTGAACTCAGTTACCAGGATGAAGAGCCAGAAATAGCACTCCTCGTTCAGAAGTCAGTCTAGCAATCTTTTAACCAGTAAGAGGAGAATGAAACAGCAATATCCGGCAATAAAGTACAAGAATCAAAACCGTGAAACTCTCATTGATAAATAGCATAGTTGTACAGTATGTCATTCACCCCATCGTGCTTATTAATACAAGTAGGAAGGGAGGATACAGAATCAAAAACAGATTTATTATCACCATTGGCATATGTCATGACATTTGGTTTGCAGCAGCAGTACAGTGCAATGCATAAAAATATTTTTATTATTTGTAACTTAGAATAAGTAATGCAAAGAGAGTGCAAAATAGAGATGGTGTTATAGACCATTCAGAAATATGATGATGGAGGGAAAGAAGTTGTTCCTAAAACACTGAGTGTGTGTCTTTAGGCTTCTGTGCCTCCTCCCTGATGGTAGTAATGAGAAGATGGCATGTCCTGGATGGTGAGAGTCCTTAATGATGGATGCCACATTCTTGAGGCATTGTCTTTTGAAGATGTCCTAGAGGCTGGGGACGCTAGTGTCCATGATGGAGCTGGCCAAGTTTGCAACTCTCTGCAGCTTTTTCCAGTCCTGTGCAGTCACCCCATCCACACCAGATGGTGATGCAACCACAGTACAAATGTAGAACTTTGCGAGAATCTTTGGTGACATACTAAGTCTCCTCGATATGGTGGGGAGACCGGAATTCACGATAGAGCTAGTGAGTTTACAACCCTCTGTGCTTTTTCGGATCGTGTACATTGGCACAGACCATATACAGCATAGGCCAATTGGTTTGGATTGACTTCATGGTCAGTACAGAGATTGCAGGCCGAAGGGCCTGTTCCTGAGCTGTGTCATTCTATATTTCATCATATATAGATTAGAATGGTAAACAGTATACATGGTAATAATAAACAGAAGGGCAAGCACAAAACAGCAGAATGGTGCAAAGATCTAAAGCAGTGTGACAACAAATACTGAAGTGACAATAGTGAAATAACAGAGATTGAGTTAAAAATACCAGAATGTGGCAACAGCATTGGGAAGGGAATGCGGAAGAGAAGATTTGTTCCAATATCAGCTATCAGTGGGGAAGAAGCTAATCATAAGTCTGGAATTTTAAGCTTCTGTACCTTCTCACAGAAATGGGGATTTAGTAGTGCTAACCAGAGTAAGAGTTATCAAGAGTTCAAAGTGCAAGAATTGCTTTGAATCAATCTCCTGTGTGTTTCTGGTTCTGGCCTGCTGGCATTTCTGCTCCTCCACAACCAAGCTCATCTTAAATCCCAGTTCTTTTCTCACTGAATTTCTACACTTCCTATTCTCTTCTTTTAAGGTACTCCTTAATTCTTACCATATTAACTGAGGCATCCTGCGATCACATCTTTTAATTATGGCTCTTAAGTTGTGTATTCAAGAGATTCCGCAGATGCCAGAAATCTAGAGTAACACGTACACAATGCTGGGGGATCTCAGCAGCTCAGGCAGCACCTACGGAGAGGAAAAAAACAGCTAGTCAAGACCCTTCATTGGGACCTGATTGGCCAGAAACGTCAAATGTTATTCCTCTCCATAGATGCTGACCGACCTGCTGAATTCTTCCAATGTTTTGTGTGTGTTGCTTTATATAAGTTTTTGCCTCATAATATTCCACTGAAGGACCTTAATATGTTCTATTACCTTAAAGGCAAGTTAAAGACAGACAGCGCAGAAACAAGTCCTTCAGCCCATTGTCCACATAATTTACACTGATCCTACAATAACCTATATACCCATCAACCTCCCTTCTTTCTATTGATCACGAAGTATATATTAGGATTAATTTACACTGCACACACACTTCTTAGCCTACAAATCTTTGGGATGTGGGAGGAATCCCACATGGTGACGGAGAGAACGTACACATTTCACATCGCACAGACTCTGAGGACTACACCCGTAGCCGTGCAGTGCCATCAGCCCCGCCGCTGCGCAACACTGTGGCACCAAACCAACATTTAAATCACCTTTTACCACTCCCAAGCAGTGCACTGGTGGACAGAACTCATCTAGGTTTACCCGCATAGCGTGTCACCGACTGTCAGGGAATCTGGCATTTAAATAAAACAGTTTAGTGACATTATCCAGGAAACTACCAGACCGCCATATATAAAAAAAACATCTGGTTCGCCGAAGTCTTGCGGAAGAGGGAATCTTTATCCTGACCTGTTAGTCACTTCAGACCCACTGATGAAATCGCTCTTTCCTCACTCAGATCAGGTAAATTAAGGATGGTGGATAAATACCAGCTAACACCAGCCATGGCCGCAACCCACGAATTCACAGATGTCCAAAGCTCCACTATCATTCTGTGTAACGTAAGCATACGCTTAATTCCAGTTCGAAACTTTTGTGTTCCTGGATAAGGAACATAACACCCGTTCATCAGCACCCGTAAGACGTAAAAATGCGTGACAAAATCACCTACCTTAAATTTTACTCCGTTCTCCTTCCAGTTACTGGGGTCCAATTTTTCCTTTTATGTATTTGACTGTTTTCATTTTCCCTATGCCACCCACATTTGCACATTTCTTGACTCCGTTCCACCCCAATCGGCAGTCGTGCGGGGCGCAGAGTGAGTGAAGGAGGAAGTAGCCCTCTGAACTTCCAGCTCTGTACGCGAGCAGCGGCTCTTCGCGACCCTCCCGGAGAAACCCGGTGCTGCTCTGCTTTTGCACGGGTTAAACTCGCCCGGTCCCGCCCTTTGCCCACAGATTCAACAAAAACCTGTTACGGAGGGGAGGAGGCGCGCAGGAGCTGGCCTTGATTGACAACTCGCCGAACCCAGTCAGCCGCTCCTACTACCCGGTGTGAGACTGAGATTTTCAGTATCTGATCCTGATATTTCACCACCGTTGGGGATACGCCACGGTTACTCCCTTCTCTCCGTGAAAGGTTTCTGATTGACAATTTGTTATGAACATCCCATTCATTTTGTAGCAAACAGCTACAGTTAGCAATTGCAAAATAATTTTGAATAATTTTGGCGTTATCTTAGTGGCGATTGCTAACAATCGAAACTACTGTTTTTAAACAGCCGTAGTTAATGCTTTGGGGAGGTCCACAGTGGAACAGTGATTGAATCGACGGAATTGTAACGCGCAATCAGTAAACAACAAAAATATAAAAGGAACAACATGCTGTGTTGGTTTTTAAACCTATTTACCATTGTCAATGGGGCTTCAGTTTCAGCACTGGATAAAAAAACACATTTTAAAAATTTGTGTAGCAATTTTTCAATGTATAGAAACCTAACTATTTTCAACGTATTTATTTTCAAAGAGCCAATTGCGGGTAGAGAAAGTCCCGCAAGGATCTCGGATATAAGAAGCAAAAAGTCCGGTTGATATTCTTGGAATATTCGGCAAATTGCTGAAAGAATGGCCCATCTATGTACCAATACAAATGTTTGTTTTAAACAGGTTAATACTGGTGACGTGAATGATATCAAACATAGGATAGTACAGCACAGGAACAGACCCTTTAGCCCTGAAGTCTGATGACAATTTAAACAATTACCACCTATCTGCACATAATCTAAACTCTGCCTATTCATGAGCCTAAATGCCTTTTAAATGTTGCCATTGCATCTGCTTCCACCACCTTGCCTGGCTATACATTCCAGGCACTGAGCAGTCTGGGTAAAAACCTTGGCTCACAAATCTCCTTTAAACTTTCCCCTGTCACCCTAAATCTATATGCCCTGTAGTATTTGACATAAACACCCTGGAAAAAAGGCTGACCATCTGCCCTATCTATACCTCTCATAATCTTATAAACGTTTGTCTCGTCATTTCTCATTCACCGACATTACACAGAAAGCAATGCAAGTTTGTCCAGCCTTATAGCTAATCCTCTCTAATCCAGGAAATGTCCTAGTGAACCTCTAACACACTTTCTCCAAACACTTAATACATTTCCTGCAATGCAGCAACCAGAATTGAACTCAAAACTCCAGAAGTGGTCAAACCAAACCTTTATGCAGCTGCAGCATGACTTCCCAACTTTTGTACTCAGAGCTCTGACCAATATACCATAGTATATCATATGCAACATACACAAAATGCTGGAGGAACTCAGCAGGTCAGGCAGCATCTATGGAAATGAATAAACAGGTGACGTTTCGGGCCAAGACCCTTCTTCAGGATTGGAAAGGAAAGGGGAGGATGCCAGAGTAAAATGGTGAGGAGAGGGAAAGGAGGCTAGCTGGAAGGTGATATACCACATGTATGAGCCTCCACCCCAGGATCACTCTGCATAACAATGACTCTGCCATTTACTGTATAATTTCCATTTAATTTGACCTCTCAAAATACAACACTTCATTCTTGTCTGGATTCAGATTCAGATTAATTTCTTTATCATGTGTCTATCAAAATAGATAGTGAAATGTGTCATTTGCATTAACAACCAACACAACCTAAGGATGTGCTGGGGCAGCCCCACAGATGTCATCACACATTCCACCAGCATAGCATGCCTGCAATGTTCAGCAGAACAGCAACAAAGCAACAGCAGGAAAACACGCCATTTTCCTCCTACCCATCCACCCACTCACAGGCACAAACGCTCCAACCCCAGGACAGGCTGCCTCTGAACCTCCAGCCTCAATTGGACCTGCATATTCACAGGCTTCAGGCCTGTAAGCTCTCTGATGGACTCACAGACTGAGCTCACCTGCCATTTCTCTGCCCATAGTTTACAACTGATCTGTATCCTGCAGCACCCCACAACTCTGCCAATTTTCATGTCTTCTTCAAGCTCACATCATTAGAATATGGAAAGGCTGAACCTTCATAAAATAAATAAATCCAACACAGATCCGTATTGCAGGGTGCAGACTCAACCGAAGTGTTTTCATAGATTTGTAAAGCTTTGATTCTTTAAACCAATTTTCATCACCAGGCACAATTACAGCCAGTGCCAAGTTATCAATTGTTTGCCAAAATAAATTCACATTGTTGCTGCTATATGTAATTCCTTTGGAACATCTACAAGCATTTTTCAGTGTCTGCTCTTGAAAAGTTATTTTTTTCTCTCCGGTTGCTGAATGTTTATGTTACTTGTTAGGTTGGTTATAGAAAACTTATAAGGTTGCTAAAATTTTAAGACCACAACTATCTACTTAATTGGAAGGGTTATTACCTGGAAGACATTGTTATGTATATAATTTGTTCTGGCAAAATATCTAACTAAAGGTTGCCTGTATTGCCTAATACTACAAGAATTTACATTTGTTCAAACTTGGTTGACAACCTTTCATATGCATTATATAATAATAATTTTTATATGAATAGTAAGATCATTAATCTCAATACAATTCCTTCACTATTATTCATTATCACATTCATTACATCTACCATTCATCTCATCATGTTCCAGCCACTTCTCCCCTAGAAACGACTAATGGTTTTCCAAGCCTATTAATGTCAATTTTAATTGCTTTTCTTAAGTAATTTATTCCACAAGCTATTACAGGCCTTAGTCCTATTTTGCTAATTATTAACTTTCGTTCCCTGGTACTTAAATTTCCATCATAAATCTTAAAACCCCTGAGGCCAATTGGTTCAAAGTAAAGTAAGAAGAAGGCATTCTTCTGAACTGCTGGTGCACTGGAAAGTGTTGTCCACATGTGGCCAGGGTGGCATGGAAGGCATTAGGTATGCTGGCCTTCATCAATCTGGGATCTGAATGTAAGAGTTGGGAGGTAATACTGCAGTCATGCAAGATGTTGTTGGGACCTCACTTGGAGTATTGTTTACCGTTTTAGTCACCCTGTTATAAGAAATACATTGTTCAACTGGAAATATTGCAGAGAATATGCAGCCAGTCCTCAAGAGAGTCATGAGGAGAGGTTGGGCAGGCTAGGGCTTTATTCCTTAGAATGTTGGAGATTGAAGGGTGACCTGAAAGACGGTAAAATCATAAGATAGGGTGAATATATATTCCCTTTTTTCCCAGAAAAGGTCAACTAAAAACTAGTTGGCATAGGTTTAAAGAGAGAGGCAAAAGATTGAAAGAAACCTGATGAGTAATTTCTTCCTGCAGGTGGTGGTGCATATATGGGATGAGCTGCCAAAGAAAATGGCTGAAACAGGTGCAATAACAGCATTTAAAAGACATTTAGATAAGTACATACTGTAAATAGGAGGGGTTTAGAGGTAGATGGGCCAAACACAGGCAGTTGGGACTAGCCTGGCAGACACCATGGTCAGCATGGATCTTCCAGCATATTGTGCCAGTGACTAACAGTGACATCTTGCAGACAGTTTACAAAACTACTGGATACTCTTCTGCTAAATATACTTCTACTTCTTCTGAACTGTGATCAATTGCAGCCTGTAATTTTGCTCTTAAGAATGTATTTTTGGGCCAGTTCTGCGGTCACCCAGGGGAATCAGCAAGGATGAGATTCTGTGACAATTCCTAAAGGTGGAGCACGAACCCCTGGTCGTTCCGATTACTCTGCGCCCACTAAAGCGTTGAGGACGAGAGTGCAAAACAAACAGGCGTTCGGCGCTCTCTGCCTGTGCTTGAGCAGTTTCTCTCACCGCTGCTGGCGGGTTGAAGGTGCAGGAGTCTTGGGTCCCACGCCACTGGCTTGTTCCCTGGCTGACATCATGCTTCAGGGCGGGCTCACCTCAGTGCTGAACGCACACCACAGCTGTGGATTGCTTGAGGGACTCTGCAGTTAACGATCTTCGTGTTTTTTTTGCTTACTTTTTTTTCATTCTTGCATGATTTGATCAGGACGCTTCAGCGCTAAACAAACGCTGATGCTGTGGCCCGCGGCCATCGGCACAGTGCCGAGGACTCACTTTTGGGGACCCTGAAGTTATTATTTGCTTTCTTTTTATTTTATGCATGATTTGTTCTTTTTCTCACACAATGGCTGTTTGCTGGTCTTGTTATTGTCGAGTTTTTATTTGAATGGGTTCTATTGTGTTTCTTTGTTTTGTGGTTGCCTACAAGAAGACAACTCTCAAGGTTATATACTGTATACACACCTTGATAATACATGTACTTTGTCCTTTGCTAAATTGGGACAAGTCTGCTGTTTCCATGATGTATTACACTATGACACCGAAAAATGCTGTGTCGGCATTTGAAGAAGGAGTTAGAATACTGTATAACAATGTTTAAATTCAGCACTTTTGGACTGAGCAACAACATACTGGTGGATAACAGGCAAAAAATAAATATATCATTAAATGTCAGCTTAGCATTATGTTTGCTTCACCCAAAGTCTGTTGTAAAGTTGTATGAAAGGTGAAAGGGAACAGTTAACTACAAGGAAACAGAAAAGTAGACTATGGTGTCTCTCCAAGTCCAAACCTCCAACAACCTCTTAATGAAATACAATGATAGTGGTGGATCCAAAAGGGTCATGATATATATAAAGATAACATAGAACATAGAATAGTACAGCACATTACGGGCCCTTCGGCCCACAATGCTGTGCCAACCCTCAAACCCTGTCTCCCATATAAGTCCCCACCTTAAATTCCTCCATATACCTGTCTAGTAGTCTCTTAAACTTCACTAGTGTATCTGCCTCCACCACTGACTCAGGCAGTGCATTCCACGCACCAACCACTCTCTGAGTAAAAAACCTTCCTCTAATATCCCCCCTGAACTTCCCACCCCTTACCTTAAAGCCATGTCCTCTTGTATTGAGCAGTGGTGCCCTGGGGAAGAGGTGCTGGCTATCCACTCTATCTATTCCTCTTATTATCTTGTACACCTCTATCATGTCTTCATAACACACACAAAATGCTGGAGGAACAGTCTATGGGAAGGAATAAGCAGTTGATCTTATGTTTATGATGCACATAAGGGATTCATTATCATATAAAATTACATTCTACCTTTCATTTCATCAAACCTCCTTCTCCTTCAGAAATAACTCATGGCTTTCTAAGCCCACTTATGTCAATTTTAGTTGTTTTCTTAGTAACGTTCTCCACGGCATGGTAGCATAGCAGCTGGCATAATCATCTTACAGCACCGGTGATCACTAATTGGAGTTCGATTCCTGCCACTGTCTGGAAAGAGTTTGTACGTACCCCCCATGACTGTGTCGTTCCCCCAGGTGCTCTGGATTCCTCCCACATCCCAAAGGTGTATGGTTAGGTTTAGTGGGCTAAGGGGATACTATGTTGATGCTGCAAGTGTGGCAACACATGTGGGCTGACCCCAGCACAACCCTCAGGCTGTGTTGGTCGTTGACGCAGAACAATGTATTTCACTGCATGTTTCAATGTGACAAATAAAGCTAATCTTTCTTTATAAAGTTAGTCTTTGATTGGCTATTCCAGGTTGATTTGCCTTCGTTTTATTTTTCTATTAGATTTTGTTCCAATTTTATCCAACACTGTCCAAGTTTGTTGTAATATCCAAAATAAGTTATTACCCCTGAAAGTTTGCTCTATACAAATAGGCAAAGGCCTTGATAGACAATAGACAATAGGTGCAGGAGTAGGCCATTCAGCCCTTCGAACCAGCACCGCCATTCACTGTGATCATGGCTGATCATCCACAATCAGTATCCAGTTCCTGCCTTATCCCCATAACCTATGATTCCGCTATCTTTAAGAGCTCTATCCATCTCTTTTTTGAAAGTATCCAGAGACTTGGCCTCCACAGCCTTCTGGGGCAGAGCATTCCATATATCCACCACTCTCTGGGTGAAGAAGTTTTTCCTCAACTCCGTTCTAAATGGCCTACCCCTAATTCTTAAACTGTGGCCTCTGGTTCTGGACTCACCCATCAGCGGGAACACGCTTTCTGCCTCCAGCGTGTCCAATCCCTTAATAAGCTTATATGTTTCAATAAGATCCCTCTCAGCCTTCTAAATTCCAAAGTATACAAGCCCAGTTGCTCCAATCTTTCGACATATGACAGTCCCGCCATCCCGGGAATTAACCTTGTGAACCTACGCTGCACTCCCTCAATAGCAAGAATGTCCTTCCTCAAATTTGGAGACCAAAACTGCACACAGTACTCCAGGTGTGGTCTCACCACGGCCCTGTATGGCTGCAGAAGGACCTCTTTGCTCTTATACTCAATTCCCCTTGTTATGAAGGCCAACATGCAATTAGCTTTCTTCACTGCCTGCTGTACTTGCATGCTTGCTTTCAGTGACTGATGTACAAGAACACCTGGATCTCGTTGTATTTCCCCTTTTCCCAACTTGACTCCATTTAGATAATAATCTGCCTTCCCGTTCTTACCACCAGAGTGGATAACCTCACATTTATCCACATTAAACTGCATCTGCCATGCATCTGCCCACTCACCCAGCCTGTCCAAGTCACCCTGCATTCTCATAACATCCTCCTCACATTTCACACTGCCATCCAGCTTTGTGCCATCAGCAAATTTGCTAATGTTACTTTTAATTCCCTCATCTAAATTATTAATATATATTGTGAACAGCTGCAATCCCAGCACTGAACCCTGCGGTACCCCACTGGTCACCACCTGCCATTCCGAAAGGGACCCGTTAATCGCTACTCTTTGTTTTCTGTCAGCCAGCCAATTTTCAATCCATGTCAGTACTCTGCCCCCAATACCATGTGCCCTAATTTTGCCCACTAATCTCCTATTTGGGACTTTGATAAAGTCCAGGTACACTACATCCACTGGCTTTCCCTTGCCCATTTTCATAGTTACATCCTCAAAAAATTCCAGGAGAGTAGTCAAGCACGATTTCCCCATCATAAATCCATGCTGATTCGGACCAATCCTGTTACTACTATCCAGATGTGTCATAATTTCATCTTTTATAATTGACTCCAGCATCTTTCCCACCACCGACGTCAGGCTAACCGGTCTATAATTCCCTGTTTTCTCTCTTCCTCCCTTCCTGAAGAGAGGGACAACATTAGCCACCCCCCAATCCACAGGAACTGATCCTGAATCTATAGAACATTGGAAAATGATTACCAATGTGTCCACGATTTCTAAAGCCACCTCCTTAAGTAACCTGGGATGCAGACCATCAGGTCCCGGGAACTTATCAGCTTTCAGACCCAACAGCCTATCCAACACCATTTCCTGCCTAATATAAATTTCCTTCAATTCATCCATTACCCTAGGTCCTTTGGCCACTATTACATCTGGGCGTTTGTTTGTGTCTTCCCTAGTGAAGCCAGATTCAAAGTACCTGTTCAACTCGTCTGCCATTTCCTTGTTCCCCATGATAAATTCACCCGCTTCTGTCTTCAAGGGCCCAATTTTGGTCTTAACTATTTTTTTTCTTTTCACATACCTAAAGAAGCTTTTACTATCCTCCTTTATATTCTTAGCTAGTTTACCTTCGTACCTCCTTTTTTCTCCACGTATTGCCTTTTTAGTTACCTTCTGCTGCTCTTTAAAAGTTTCCCAATCCTCTGGCTTCCTACTCGTCTTTGCTATGTTATACTTCTTCTCTTTTATTTTTATACTGTCCATTACTTCCCTTGTCAGCCTCGGCCTCCCCTTACTCCCCTTAGGATCTTCCTTCCTCTTTGGAATAAACTGATCCTGCACCTTCCGCATTATTCCCAGAAACACTTGCCATTGCTGTTCCACTGTCATCCCTGCTAGTGTATTGTTCCATTGAACTTTGGCCAGTTCCTCCCTCATAGCACCATAGTTCCCTTTGTTCAACTGTAATACTGACACTTCCAAGTTTTCCTTCTCCCTCTCAAATTGTAGATTAAAACTTATCATATTATGATCACTACCTCCTAATGGTTCCTTTACCTCGAGGTCCCTGATCAAATCCGGTTCATTAAGAGTTACCTCGTGAACCAGGTGGAAGGAGAGTAGTAGTAGTGCAATCACTCGAGTTGAGTGTGATGTTCTCCTAAAGGGTTGCCAGCTCATTCACTCAGTAAAATGAGGAGGAGGAGAAGATGGCGGCGCGATGCGGCTTGCGCGGCCACTCCGGTGAATGTTATCTGTTTTCTGTCAAGTAGGGTGCCGTGCACAATCCTGTTTTGATGGAGACAGACGTGAGAGAACAGAGGAACATCTGGAGAAACTTGTTAAATGCCTTTTTCGCTGCCGCTGTTACTGTGTGATCCAGAATCTCCGGAGGGTAAGGCCCTGAGTCCTCGGCTTTGCTTGGTGCTCAGCGGCCGGGACGGAGTCGAAGCGCTCGGCAGAGATGGTGCTCGGTGCTCAGTGTCCAAGGGCTGGTCGGAGGCTCGAAGTTTTCGGACAGACTCAGTGTCGGCTGTGGTCGGATGCTTCCAATGCATCGACAGTTGTCGGTGCCTGGAGGTTTATGGCAGAGAGAGTTTCTCCCTTCCGCCACCTACTATCAGGACTATCAGGAGTTGATCGGAACTTTGAGACTTTTTTTTTTACCGTTCCCATGGTCTGCTCTTTATCAAATTATGGTATTGTTTTGCACTGCTGTAACTATATGTTATAATTATGTGGTCTTGTCAGTGTTAGTCTTTGGTTTGTCCTGTTTTTTTTGTGATATCACTTCGGAGGAACATTGTATCATTTCTTAATGCATGCATGCATTTCTAAATTACAATAAATGAGGACTGAGTGTTCTCATAATCTAATCTAACCCAATCTAAATCATGGCTAATCTGATCTTGCCCCTAACTCCACTTATCATTGTATTCCCCTAACTTCCTTGTAGGCCAAAAATATATCTCAGCTCTGAATATATTCCATGACTCATCCTCCACAACTCTCTGGGGTAGAGAACTGTAACATTAGCTTGTATGTACAACAAGTAATTAGGAAGGAAACTCAAATATTGGCTTGATTGCAAACTGGATAGGGTTTAAAAGGAGGGAGGTTTTGCCAGAACTCTTCAGGGCATTAGTGAAATCAATGCCAGATCTTCATGCAGGTTTTACGGAAGAAGGAATATACCCACACTGGAGGTAGTTCTGAGATGGTTTGCTTGGGTGAAATAAAAGGTGAGCATGTTGGGCAAACAGTGATCAGAATTTAGAAGACTGGAAAGTGATTTTATTATAACATACAGGATACTGCAGAGGTCTGTCAAGGCAGTTGCTGAGAGGATTATTCCCCATGGGAGAACCTAGACTGAAGACATCATTTCAGAATAAGAGTTTCCATCTATGGTGCAGGTGTATGCCCTCAGAAGGTTCAAATCATTATCGGATTTTGGGTAGAAATGGTAGGTACAGAGGGAATGAACTCACTGAAAGGAATAGTCCTTCAGCCACTTAATGCCATCTACATGACAGAGCGTAAATCAAGAAATACTGGAGCTTGTAAGAAAGGGACTGCAATAATAACGAGCAGACTTAATATTCATATCTGTTGGATAAATCAGAGTGGTAAGGATAGCCCAGCAGAAGCCTATTCTGGAAAATATGCTTTGTGGAACCAACCATAAAGACAGCTACTTTAGATCTTGTTCCATAAGCAGCATTTTCCCCACGACTGTTGCTGGTCAGTAACTCCCTACTTTCTCACAACCTCCTGTTTTAAAATATATGGGTTATGTTACATTGCTAACATAAGCACAAGAGATTCTGCAGATGCAGAAAATCTTGAACATGCACAAGGTGCTGGAGGAACTCAGCAGGTCATCCAGCAACTATGGAGTTGGAATAAACAGTCGATGTTTTGGGCCAGGACTGATGAGGGGTCTCGACCTAAGTTCCTCCAGCACATTGTGTGTGTGTGTGTGTGTGTGTGTGTGTGTGTGTGTGTGTTCATATTATATTGCTAATCTGCTGGGACTGATTCAGAGCTGATGGAATTTTGGAAGATGACCGAAGGGGAGGTGAGCGAGGTAGTGGGGAGGAAGATGGTATATTTGGATAATCAGCCATGGACATATTAAATGGCAGAACAGGCTTAAGGGGCCAAATAACCTAATCATGCTCTTATTTCCTGTGTTTCCAAATTTCATTGTCACGAAATAAAATTGATGAAAGGAACCCCTAGTGAACCCCTAGTGAACAAAGATCATGACATAATAGAATTTCATGTTGGTGTGAAGGCGAGCAATATGGATTTGAAGTCAACATCTGCTTCTATGTTTTTCAGGTGGAATTTGAGATCCAATATCACACTATGTCTTTTACAGGAAAAAAGAGAAATACAATAGAGTTTATTTAAAAACTATACGTAAACAAAAACTGACAACCAACCAATGCGCATAAGAAGGCAAACTGTTCAAATGAAAAATAAATAATGCTGAGAACATGACTTGCAGAGTCCTTGAAAGTGGGTACATTGGTTGTGAAATCAGTTCGCGTTGTGGTGACTGAAATTACCCACACTGATTCTGAAGCACAATAGCTGTAGGGTAATTTAAAAACGCAAACAACAGGAATTCTGCAGATGCTGGAAATTCAAGCAACACACATCAAAGTTGCTGGTGAACGCAGCAGGCCAGGCAGCATCTGTAGGAAGAGGTGCAGTCGACGTTTCGGGCCGAGACCCTTCGTCAGGACTAACTGAAGGAAGAGTGAGTAAGGGATTTGAAAGTGGGAGGGGGAGGGGGAGATCCAAAATGACAGGAGAAGACAGGAGGGAGAGGGATGGAGCCAAGAGCTGGACAGGTGATTGGCAAAGGGGATATGAGAGGATCATGGGACAGAAGGTCTGGGAAGAAAGACAAGGGGGGGGGAACCAGAGGATGGGCAAGGGGTATAGTCAGAGGGACAGACGGAGAAAAAGGAGAGTGAGAGAAAGAATGTGTGTATAAAAATAAATAATGGATGGGGTATGAGGGGGAGGTGGGGCATTAGCGGAAGTTAGAGAAGTCGATGTTCATGCCATCAGGTTGGAGGCTACCAAGACGGAATATAAGGTGTTCTATTCTATCTGGACTATTCTTCTTCTCACCCTGTCTCCTGCAAAAACGCCATCCCCTTCTCGCAATTCCTCCGTCTCCGCCACATCTGCTCTCAGGATGAGGCTTTTCATTCTAGGACGAGGGAGATGTCTTCTTTTTTTAAAGAAAGGGGCTTCCCTTCCTCCACTATCAGCTCTGCTCTCAAACGCATCTCCCCCATTTCACGCACATCTGCTCTCACTCCATCCTGGAGGCTACCCAGACGGAACTCCATCCTCCCGCCACCCCACTAGGAATAGGGTTCCTCTGGTTCTCACCTACCACCCCACCAGCCTCCGGGTCCAACATATTATTCTCCGTAACTTCCGCCACCTCCAACGGGATCCCACCACTAAGCACCTTTCCCTCCCCCCCTCTCTCTGCTTTCCGCAGGGATCGCTCCCTACGCGACTCCCTTGTCCATTCGTCCCCTCCATCCCTCCCCACTGATCTCCCTCCTGGCACTTATCCTTGTAAGCGGAACAAGTGCTACACATGCCCTTACACACTTCCTCCCTTACCACCATTCAGGGCCCCAAACAGTCCTTCCAGGTGAGGCAACACTTCACCTGTGAGTTGGCTGGGGTGATATACTGCGTCCGGTGCTCCCGATGTGGCCTTTTATATATTGGCGAGACCCGACGCAGACTGGGAGACCGCTTTGCTGAACACCTACGCTCTGTCCGCCAGAGAAAGCAGGATCTCCCAGTGGCCACACATTTTAATTCCACATCCCATTCCCATTCTGACATGTCTACCCACAGCCTCCTCTACTGTAAAGATGAAGCCACACTCAGGTTGGAGGAGCAACACCTTATATTCCGTCTGGGTAGCCTCCAACCTGATGGCATGAACATCGACTTCTCTAACTTCCACTAGTGCCCCACCTCCCCCTCGTACCCCATCTGTTACTTATTTTTATACACACATTCTTTCTCTCACTCTCCTTTTTCTCCCTCTGTCCCTCTGAATATACCCCTTGCCCATCCTCTGGTTCCCCCCCCCCGTCTTTCTTCCCGGACCTTCTGTCCTATGATCCTCTCGTATCTCTTTTGCCTATCACCTGTCCAGCTCTTGGCTCCATCCCTCCCCCTCCTGTCTTCTCCTATCATTTTGGATCTCCCCCTCCCCCTCCAACTTTCAAATCCCTTATTCACTCTTCCTTCAGTTAGTCCTGACGAAGGGTCTTGGCCTGAAACGTCGACTGCACCTCTTCCTAGAGATGCTGCCTGGCCTGCTGTGTTCACCAGCAACTTTGATGTGAGCTGTAGGGTAATAACTGTTCTTGAACGTGGTAGTGTGGAAACTAGGGATCCCTTACCTCCTGCATGACAGTAGTAGTGAAAAGAGAGCATTGTCTGGATGATACGTCATACTTCCCATAACTACCCTTCTTGTTTCCCTTACCTTACACAATTCAACATCCTTCTCCTTAAGTGAAAACCGAAGAAAAGAAATTGTTCAAAGTCTCCCCCATCTCTTTTACCTCCGCACATAGCCATCCAGTATGAATGTCTAAGAGACCAAGTTTATCCCTCACTATCCTTATGCTATTAATATAACTGTAGAAACCCTTTGGATTTATTTTCACCTTACTTGCCAAAGCAGCCTCATATCTTCTTTTGGCTTTTCTAATTTCTTTCTTAAGATTCTTTTTACATTCTTTATATTCCTCAAGCACCTCATTTACTCCAAGCTGCCTATATTTATTGTAGATCCCTCTCTTTTTCTGAACCAAGTTTCCAATATCCCTTGAAAACCATGGCTCTCTCAAACTTTTAACCTTTCCTTTCAACCTAACAGGAACATAAAGATCCTGTACCCTCAAAATTTCACCTTTAAATGACCTCCATTTCTCTATTACATCCTTCCCATAAAACAAATTGTCCCAATCCACTCCTTCTAAATCCTTTCGCAGCTCCTCAAAGTTAGCCTTTCTCCAATCATAAATCTCAACCCTGGGTCCAGTCCTATCCTTCTCCATAATTATATTGAAACTAATGGTATTGTGATCACTGGACCCGAAGTGCTCCACAACACATACCTCTGTCATCTGCCCTATCTCATTCCCTAACAGGAAATCCAACACTGCCCCTTCTGTAGTTGGTACCTCTATGTATTGCTACAAAAAACTATCTTGCACACATTTTACAAACTCTAAACCATCTGGCCCTTTTATAGAATGGGCTTCCCAGTCTATGTGTGGAAAATTAAAATCTCCCACAATCACAACCTTGTGCTTACTACAAATACCTGCTATCTCCTTACAAATTTGCTCCTCCAATTCTCGCTCCCCATTAGGTGATCCATAATACACCCCTATAAACGTTACTACACCTTTCCCATTCCTCAATCCCACCCAAATAGCCTCCCTAGACGAGTCCTCTAATCTATCCTGCCAAAGCACTGCTGTTATATTTTCTCTGACAAGCAATGCAACATCTCCCCCTTTTGCCCCTCCGATTCTATCACACCTGAAGCAGTGAAATCCAGGAATATTTAGTTGCCAATCGCACCCCTCCTGCAACCATATTTCACTAATAGCTACAACATCATATTTCGAGGTATCAATCTGTGCTCTAAGCTCATCCACCTTTCTTACAATGCTCCTAGCATTAAAATAGATGCATTTAAGAAACTCTCCACCTCTTACTCTCTGTTTATCCCTAATGGTGCAAACAACTTTGTTATCTTTTTCTTCCTTCTCCCCTACATCTTCAGTCTGAGTGCTCCCGTTCTCTGTCCCCTGCCTATCCTCCCGCACAGACTGTCTACCAGCTTTCTCTATTCATGAACTAACCTCCTCTCTCCTCTCTCCTAGTCTCTTCAATTTGATTCCCACCCCTCAACCATTCTAGTTTAAAGTCTCCTCAGTAGCCTTCGCAAATCTTCCCGCCAGGATATTGGTCCCCCTAGGATTCAAGTGCAACCCGTCCTTTTTGTACAGGTCACGCCTGCGCCAAAAGAGGTCCCAATGATCCAAAAACTGGAATCCCTGCCCCGTGCTCCAATCCCTCAGCCACGCATTTATCCTCTACCTCATTCCATTCCTACTCTCACTGTCGCGTGGCACAGGCAGTAACCCCGAGATTACTACCTTTGCGGTCCTTCTTCTCAACTCCCTTCCTAACTCCCTATATTCTCCTTTCAGGACCTCTTCCCTTTTCCTACCTATGTCATTGGTACCTATATGTACCACGACCTCTGGCTCCTCACCCTCCCACTTCAGAATATCTTGGACATGATCAGAAATATCCCGGACCCTGGCACCAGGGAGGCAAACTACCATCCGGGTAGTCCACAGAATCGCCTATCTGATCCCCTAACTATCAAGTCTCCTATTACTATTGTCCTCCTCTTCCTTTCCCTACCCTTCTGAACTACGGGGCCGGACTCTGTGCCAGAGGCATGGCCACTGTTACTTCCCCCAGGTAAGCTGTCCCCCCCCCAACAGTACTCAAACAGGAGTACTTATTATCAAGGGGCACAGCCACTGGGGTACTCTCTATAAGTACATGAATTGGATGGGTATGAAGGACTGTGGTCTGGGTGTAGGCCAATGGGACTATGTAGAATAAATAGTTTGGCACAGACTAGGTGGGGCGAAGGGCCTGTTTCTGTGCTGTAGTGTTCTATGACTCTATGGTGTTTCCATACCAGATTGTGATACAACCAGTTAAGATACTCTCTTCTGTGCATCTATAGAATTTTGTCAAAATTTTAGGTGTGTAAAAAAGGCCCATAGGATCATTGGGTCCCAAGGCATTCCAACCACAATCTATTCCAGCTTCTACCATCCGGGAAATGGTACCGCAACGTAAAAGCCAGAACCAACAAGCTCCGGGACAGCTTCTTCCACCAGGCCATCAGACTGATGAACTCACGCTGATTTGAGTGTACTCTATATTACATTGACAGCTCTATTTGTTATAAGTTATTATAAATTACTATGATTGCACATTGCACATTTAGATGGAGATGTAATGTAAAGATTCTTACTCCTCATGTATGTGAAGGATGTAAGAAATAAAGCCAATGAAGTCAATTCAAGTCTTCTAAGAGAGCAAGAGCACTGTTGTGATGACACTTAGAGGCTGGTCCTCTAAGATATACTTCCACTGAGGACCCCCATCACCCAGGACATGCCCTCTTCTCACTGCTACTATCAAGGAGGAGGTACACGAATGTGAAGGCACACACTCAGCGCCTTAGGAACAGCTTTTTTCCCTCTACCATCAGATTTCTGAATGGACAATGAACCCAGGTACACTACCTCAGTATTTCCCCCTCACTTTTTTCACCACCTATTTAATTTGATTTTTAAAGTATATTTCTTATTGAAATTTATAGTGAATTTTATGTACTCCAATGTACTGCTGCTGCAAAACAACAGATTTCATGACATGTGCTGGAGACATTAAACCTGACTTTGATTCTCAGTGTTTCCTGCATATAAAACTTCACTGAACAGTGCTGTGGGCACCAGACACTGTGAAGGCTATGAAGCCAGACTACATTCTAGCCAGTGCATTGAAGAACAATGCTGCAGAATTGTCTGCACCTTTCACCAGATTGCTCCAATGCAGAAACGGCACAAAGACCTGACAATGTGGGAAATTGCCCATTTTAGATGACAAAAATACTAACCAACTGATCACTGCCTAACTGCTATTACTTCAATCAGCAGTGAAATGATAGAAGCCGCTGTTGACAATACTACCATCCACCAATAATCTCATTGATTCACAGCTAATAATCCACAACCTATAGACTCACTTTCAAAGACTCTTCACCTCATGTTCTCAATACTTATTGGTTATTTATTTATTATTATTATTTCTTTCTTTTTGTATTTGCAGTCTGTTGTCTTTTGCATACTGGTTTGATGCCCAGGTTGGTGGGGTCTTTCATTGATTATATTATGGTTATTATTCTATTATGGATTTATTGAGTATGCCTGCAAGAAAATGAATCTTAAGGTTGTATATGATATACTGTATGCACTTTAATAATATTTACTTTGAACTTTGATACCCAGGTTAGATTTCTGCTCCAGACCCTGTCACAGACTCAGTCCAAATAGAAGCCAAAGAGCTGAATTCCAGAGGAGAGTTGAGAATGATTTACTTGGGATCAAGGCAGTATTAGGTGAAATACCCTGGTTAAATAGAAGTCAATGGGCACCAACATAAAAGCATACCTGTGGTCAGAGTTATTCCTCATAAAAGGGAAGACAGTGGTGAATGTAGGAGATAAACCATCTTAGACCCAGGACAGTGTTCCTCAGCAGACTGTTCCAGGATCAGCCATCTTTGGATGTTATCAGTGATCTCTGTTCCATAACATCAGAGGTGGAGATGTTCACTGAGGATAGCGGAATGCTCAATTCCCTTCACAAGTCCTCTAAATAGACAATATTGAGTTAATAAATAAGAACGTGTTCCACAAAAATGGCAGGCAAGCAATATCGCCAATAAAGATAAACATAAAAGATTAGCTTTATTTGGTGCATGTACTAACCCTTCCTAATCTATATGTCCCTGGAACGTTGGAGGAAACTGGAGTACCCGGAGAAGATCCACATGTTCATGGGGAAAACACACAAACTCTTTACAGTCAGCAGTGGGAACTGAACCCTGATTACTAGTGCTGCAAAGCATTACGCTAGCCTCTACGCTACTGTGCTGCCCCAGTAAGAGAGCTTGTTCACCTCACCCGTATCCTTCAGTAGTAGTAGTAGTATCATTTCTGTGTTCAGGATCAATCCACAGGGGTAGGCCACAGAAGCAGAAACCAGCATGGGACCAGCCACACAAATATTGTTGGTACAAGAGCAAGCTGGATATTGTACGACAAGTAGGATACCTTGGTCTCTTTGGGATTCATCAAAGTACTGCCTGGAATGGAAGGCTGTAGTTCTGTGGAGAGATTGGGTAAACTGAGTTTATTTTCATGGGAATGTCAGAAGCTCTGGGGTAACCTTGGAAGGTTTAAAAAATTGAGAGACAGAAATTTGAAGGAGTATAGATAATCAAAATCTTTTCTCAGGGTAGGGAGTCCAGAACTAGAGGGCATAATTTTAAGGCAAGAAAGGATAAAATTAAAGGAGATCTGAGGGGTAGGTTTCTCGCAGGATGGTTGCATTCTGGAACAAGCTGTGAAAGGAGATAGTAGAGGCAGATACAATTAGAATGTTTAAAGAGTATTTGGACAGGTGCTTTGATTGCAAAAGTCTAAAGGGATACAGGGTAACAGGGCTAGCAGAGATAGGCCTCATGGTTGGCGTGTATGAGGTAGCCCAATTTCTGTGTTGTTCACTTCTGTGAATGATTCAAATTCTGTCACACCAGAGCCTTTCCAGTGTCCCAAGACCCAATCAAGAGCATGATGGAATACTCTCCTCCACTTGCCTGACAAATGTAGCTCCAACAATTCTCAAGGAACCCCACTCTCGGACAAAGCAACCTGATTGATTAGCGGGTCATCCACTGCCAGCATACGATGTCCATCCACTATGTGTATGATCTACAAAATGGACTGCAGTCGTTAGCGCAGGTTACTCTGATAGCAACACACAAAATACTGAAGGAACTCAGTAGGTCAGGCAGCATTTATGGAAATGAATAAACAGTTGATGTTTCTTGCCAAGACCCTTCTTCAGGACTAGAAAGGAAGGGGGAAGTCACCAGACTAAAAAGGCAGGGGGAGGGGAGGGAGGATAGCTAGAAGGTGGGAGGTTAAGCTGGGTGGGTAGGAGAGGTAAAGGACTGGAAGGAAAGAAATCTGATAGAAGAGGAGAGTGGACCATATGAGAAAGGGAAGGAGGAGGGGACACAGTGGGAAGAGATTTGCAGGTGAGAAGAGGGAGGAGACCAGAGTGGGGAATAGAAGAGGGGAGGAGGGAATTTTATTTTACCGGAAGGAGAAAATAATATTCATGCCACCAGGTTGGAGGCTACCCAGATAGAATATAAGTTATTGCTCCTCATAGCAGATTCCTTTTTCTCCAGACTTTTACTTTTCCCACCCACCTGGCTTCACCTATGACATTCCAGCTATCCTCCTTCCCCTCCCCCACTGATCACCTTCCAACTATCCTTATCCTCCTTCCTCCACCCTTTTTTGGTGTCTACCTGCTTCCTTTCCAGTCCTGAAACATCTCAGTCTGAAACATTTCTCCATAGATGCTGCCTGACCTGCTGAGATCCTCTGGCATGTTGTGTGTTTTGCTTTGGTTTTCCAGCATCTGGAGCATTTTTTGTATTTATGATTTGTTACTCTGATAGCACCTCCCAAACGCATTATTCACATGAAAGCACAAGGATACCAAGCACAAAGGAACAAACTTCTAAATCATCCTTCACCCAGAGACAATGATATTGCAGATCCTTCATTGTCACTGGGTCAAAACAATTATCAGAGAAACTGGAGCAACTCAAACTTCTTATTGTCAATTGTCTCTGGACAATAATTGCAAGCTTTGTCAGAGATACCTGGATCTCAAAAAAGAATTAAATGAACAGTATCATCACAAAAATACGATCGTCGGCAGGTGATAAGAGTGGGCACCCTCACCTCTGCCCCTCAACACAGTTGCCCCTCAGGGCTGTGTCCTAAGCCCCCTCCTTTACTCTCTGTATACTCATGACTGTGTTGCCAGCCACAGCTCCAATCTGCTAATTAAATTTGCTGGCGATACTATACTGATTGGCCTAATCTCAAATAATAATGAGGCAGCCTACAGAGAATAAGTCATCACCCTGACACAGTGGTGTCAAGAAAACAACTTCTCCCTCAGTGTTGCAAAAACAAGGGAGCTGATTGTGGATTACAGGAGGAAAGGAGACAGATTAATCCTTATTGACCTCAATGGATCTGGGGTTAAATGGGTGAACAAGCTTTAAGTTCCTTGGCATAAACATCACCGAGGATCTCATGTGGCCTGTATATACTGTCTGTGTGGTGAAAAAGGCACAACAGCGCCTCTTTGACCTTAGACGGTTGAAGAAGTTTGGTATGGATCCCCAAATCCTAAGGACTTTCTACAGGGGCACAACTGAGAGCATCCTGACTGGCTGCATCACTGCCTAGTGTGGAAACTGTACTTCCCACAGTCACGGGACCCTGCAGAGAGTGGTGCGGACAGCCCAGTATATCTGTAGATGTGAACTTCCCACTATTCAGGACATTTACGAAGACAGGTGTGTAAAAAGGGCCTGAAGGATCATTGAGGACCCAAGTCACCCCAACCACAAACTGTTCCAGCTGCTACCTTCTGGGAAATGGTACTGCAGCATAAAAGCCAGGACCAACAGGCTCCAAGACAACTTCTTCCTGAAGGGCGTCAGACTGATTAATTAATACTGACACAATTGTATTTCTATATTATATTGTTGTACATACTATTTATTATAAATTATTATAAATTGCACATTGCACATTTAGACAGATGTAATGTAAAGATTTTTACTCATGTCTATGAAGTAATAAAGTCAACTCAATTCAAGTGCTAATATGTATTTTAATAGATCTTAGACATTTCTCAGTAAACTAAGAATAAGGAAATGCATAGTCATTTGAAGAAGTATTTTTTTTCTTCGTGTCTTCATTTATGAAGACACTGACAGGATCATCTAGTGACGTAGTGCTTTGCAGTGCCAGTAATTACTTATCGGGGTTCCCACCCGTGTCTGCAAGGAGTTTGTATGTTCTTCCTGTGCTTACCACTGGTTCCTTCCGAGTACTCCGGTTTCCTCCCACATTCCGAAGATGCATACTTAAGGATAGGGTCAGCTGTGGGCTTGCAGTGTTGGCGTGGAAAGTGTGGTGATACTTCCGGGTTGCCCCCAAAAGGATCATCACTGATTTGATTTGACAAAAATGACACATTTCACTCTGTTCCAATGTGCGTGTGACAAAGAAAGCTAATCTAATCTGATCAATCGTTTTTCAAAACAGACAAGTGGTTTAATATTCATTTATTAATGACACTCTCAGCAATGGCATTTACCAGCTTTCACAGCAAATGCAACAAGGTTCCTTTAAGAATGAAACTGCAAGCACCTGCACCTGAAAAATAAAATGAACCAGTTAACATTTATGCGTTCTGTAAGTTCTACAGTCTGCGTGACAAAGCCGTGTGCTATGCTTTTGATAAATGCTGCCAAAGTCTCTGCTACCCATACTTACTCTGTATTCCAGATATGGACATTGTTGGTATTTTCTGAGATGTGAGAAAGGATCCAACAGCTTTATCATTGAACTTTATTGTTGTTTCCCACTGCTTTTATTTAGTCTTCTTGCGAACAGACTGTTTCACTCAAGGTCATTTGGGCAAGTAGAGTTAACATTCCGTGTAAGCTGAGAGGGAAGTAACATCCACTGAGTTGTAGAAAGGGACGCTACTCCCCTTATGAGCTCCTGCGGAAAAGTACTGTACTTCACACAGATAGGCTGGGGATAAACTCCTAAAACACAGCGATCCAGGAATGCAAGTGATATTTTAAAAAAGTTGATGCCTGGATTTTGGGAAACTAAAGAATGATCCAGGTTCCTGCTCCTTGGAGGGCAAAGTTACATATGTATTTTGCTCTCGAAAACTTCAGGAAGGATTTTGATTGGGTTACAAATGGAAACCCAATAGATTAGTTTTGTGAAACGATTTACACATTGGTTGGACAGCAAAAATGGCCACTGCAAAGGTCAAGGAGCACTGGGAATTTAATATCTACCTCACAAAGCATGGATTTAATTCTCTCTATCATGAAATTGACAGTTCCATTTACTCATCTGTTAGACCCAAGCTTTATGCAGTATCTTTATCACGTCTTAGTTAACAATACCGTAATTCCAAAGGATATGCATGTATGTCCACTATGCCCTTAACAGCCAATGGCAAAAAAACAGGCCTTATCCTGGTCATGAGGTTGGAGTTATATCTGAAGTAGGTAGGGAATTTCAGGAGGTTTCTCTACTAATCCTTATGTTTCTCAGTTTTTTGTTGAGCATCATGTAAAATTGAAGGCTTGGGAACCTATTGGTACACCTCTTGCTGGAAGCCCATTCCCTTTTAGGAGCTTATCCAATTGTGCCCTCTATTCATTCTTGAGTCATGTTATGTCCAACTGAAATGTGTACCGCATAATGCGGTTATATCAAGGAGCACAAAATCATTCAGTCTTCCCCAACCAGAAGCCCGGGATGAGCCATGAGATCTGCAGTCTACTGAGGACCAGATCAGTGGCATTCAAGCTAAGTGACCAAGAAAGTTACAAAAGGTCCAAGTACAATCTCTGGAAGGCCATCTCATGGGCAAAGTGGCAATTCCATCTAAGCTTGAATCAATCAAGAATGCTCAACAGCTGTGGCAGGACTTGAATGCTATCACCTCTTACAAAGTGAAATCGAGCAACATAGATGACTTCTTGATGAGTTTAATGCCTCCTATGCTCCCTTTGACCAACAAAGCATGGAGAAGCCATTACAAATCTCCACAGTCCCTGATGACCCTGTGATTTCAGTCTCCAAGGCCGCCGTGAGAGATTCCTTCAAGACGGTGAACCCACAGAAAGCATCTGGTCCAGATGTGGTAACTGGCCGAGTACTAAGGACCTATGCTGATCAAACAGCTGGAGTATTCACAGAGATCTTTAACCTCTCACTTCGGCAGTCTGAAGTATCCACCTACTTCAAGCAGGCTTCAATTATACCAGTACCTAAAAAGTATGTGGTAACCTGCTTCAATGACTATCTTCCAGTAGCACTTACATCAACAGAGATAAAGTATCTTGAGAGGTTGGTGCTGAAACAAGTCAACTCCTGCCTGACAAGTAACTTGGATCCACTCTAATTTGTCTACTGACACAATAGGTCCATAGCAGATGACATTTCATTGGCCTTTCACTCAACCCTGGAACGTCTGTACAACAAAGTTGCATACATCAAAATGCTCTTTCTTGATACAACTCAGCATTCAGTACCATCATCCCCTCAAAACTAATCAATAAGCTTCAAGATCTTGGCTTCAATACCTCATTGTACAATTGGATCTTCGATTTCCTCACTTGCAGACCCCAGTCAGTTTGGATTGGCAACAATATCTCCTCCACAATCTCTATTGGCACAAGTGCATCACGAGGCTGTGTACTTATCCCCCTGCTCTATTCACTTTGCAGCTATGACAATGTGTTGTCACAGCAAAGCAGCATCCATCATCAGGGACCCCCATCACCCAAGTCATCCATCTACCTATCCTTCTGGTCTCCTTACTTGAGGGAAAGATATATTGGCTTTGGAGGAGGTTCACCGGGTTGATCCCAGAAATGAGGGGTTTGACTATAAGGAGAGATTGAGTCGCCTGGGATTGTACTCGCTGGAATTCAGAAGAATGAAAGGAGATCTTATAGAAACATACATAATTATGAAAGGGATAGATAAGATAGAGGCAGGAAAGTTGTTTCCACTGGTAGTTGAGACTAGAACTAGGGGACAAGCCTCAAGATTCGGGGAAGTAGATTTAGGACAGAGATGAGGAGAAACTGCTTTCCCCAGAGTGGTGAATCAGTGGAATTCTCTGCCCAATGAAGGAGTGGTGACTACCTCAGTAAATATATTTAAGACAAGGTTGGATAAATTTTTGCATTGTAGGGGAATTATGGGTTATGGGGAAAAGGCAGGTAGGTGGAGATGAGTCCATGGTCAGATCAGTCATGATCTTATTGAATGGCGGAGGTTTGACGGGCCAGATGGCCTACCCCTATTTCTTATGTTCTCATCCAAACTTCTCTTAAACGCAGAAATTGAGCTTGTATGCACTTGTTTCGCACTCTCATGACCCTCTGAGAGAAGTTTCCCCTCATGTTCCCATTAAACATTTCATCTTTCACCCTTAAGTTCATGATCTCAAGTTGTTGTCCCATCCAAACTCAGTGGAAAAAGCCTTCTTGCATTTACCCTATCTAGACCCCTCATAATGTTGTGTACCTCTTCCAAATCTCCCCTCAATCTTCTACGTTCTAGGGAATAAAGTCCTAACCTATTCAATCTTTCCTTACGCCTCAGGTCTTCCAGACCTAGCAACATTCTTGTAAATTTTCTCTGTCCTCTTTCAACCTTATTTAAATCTTTCCTGTAGGTAGGGGACCTATATTCAAAAATTATATTCACAAATTTGGTTAATACTACACTTTCCTTTCTCAAAGAATACCAATAAATTAGCAGTGAATCTTTGATGAAAGCCTTCGTTGACTGCAATTCATTCCTGATGAGTAATCATCCTTTAAAATATAATCTTACCTGGTTGTTGTCAGAACATATAGCATGAAAATTTGTAACATTGTCACTAAAAAAAATAAAATTGTAACATGCATTGTCAGGTTAAGCAACACACATCAAAGTTGCTGGTGAATGCATCAGGCCAGGCAGCATCTCTAGGAAGAGGTACAGTCGACGTTTAGCTCTTACTAACTTACTACTTTCTCTCTTACTAGCTCTTCCTTCAGTTAGTCCTGACGAAGGGTCTCGGCCCAAAACGTCGACTGTACCTCTTCCTAGAGATGCTGCCTGGCCTGCTGTGTTCACCAGCAACTTTGATGTGTGTTGCTTGAATTTCCAGCATCTGCAGAATTCCTCGTTGTCAGGTTAAGTTTATTCACAGCATTTTCAAAGCATGGTTCAAAGATGGTTATTTTTCATAACTTTTCTGGTACAGCAATTACAGGTTATGAAATAGAAATGAAAAACAAGCATTGGATGCAACGAAAATTAAGATCAACATCTGTAATTATAGAAAGTCAATTTTCAGGACTACAGTAATAATTAAAATAAATCAGATAAAACAATAGTATGTGACAGATCAATCTCTCAAAATATACTGTGACAAACATACAATCTCTGAAAATGTACTAATGCAACTAAATCACATTTTATGCTAGTTAATACAGTAGTATCTACTGAAAGCAAAGGCAGCTTTGTAGTGCAGTGGATTGCACAATGCTTTACTGTACCAGCGACCCAGGTTCATTTCCCACTGCTGTCTGTAAGCAGTTTGTACGTCCTCCCTATGACCCCATGGGTTTCCTCTCACAGTCCAAAGTCCTACCAGTTGGTAGATTAATTGGTTATTGTAAATTGTCCTGTGATTAGGCTAGGATTGAGTTGGATTTCCTTAAGGTTGTTATAGCCGGGAGGTGGTAATGTGGACGAGCTCCCACTACCTATTAAATGCTCCCAATGGTGCGCGCCTCAAATAGCCTCTGACAACTAAGTCCAGCTCATGGCCTTCATGTGTGGCTAAGCTACTAAGCCCAGCAGAACCATTTCTACTGACAGAAGGGGCAAAGGTGGTTTACTGACACCTTAAAACTAGTTGCTTTGAGTAGATGAGGCCCATCAGCCATTGTTGGAATTAGCTAGGAGAAGGAAAACTCGGATCTCAAACCTCCGCTGCCTGTGGCTATACCCACTAATGGGGAAGGCTTTGGGAGTAAACGCTGAGGGAAAAATCCAGAGCTGGAGTCCCCAAGGCAGTCCTACACTGAGTTCAATGCTGACCGGCATCTCCTGCAAAGCTGCTGACACCAGACTGTATTGGTCTCTGTCATTCCTTTGGGTTCATCAAATGCATGATGAGGGGGAGCTTGCTACATGGGCAACAGCTTGCTCTCCATATCCTACTGCCCAGGGTTGAATGTTTAGACAGCTAGGATGCAATATCCATGGTCAACTCACACCAATGGAGGCCCCAAATTGGGTTTGCTGGGTGTTGTGGCTTGAAGGGCCAATTCTGTACTGTATCCCAATAAATAAATAAATAAACAAACAAATCCATTCAAAGCCATAGGGATAAAGGGTTTTAAATCCAGAGATTATACTTCTGCATAATGCATTTTCATGTAACATCAAAACAATTCCCACCTCCGTAAATGTTACTTCTGAGAATTAATAAATGCATAAATGATGCAAATTTCAAGAACTTTCAAAATCATAGTTTATTAACTGAAAAGTAAAAAGCTAGTATACAGATCAGGGATCTTTAATTTCAAGTCTACAGTTCTACTCCATCTAGTATTGTTGTTTTGAATTCTTAAACAAATTATTCAGAAACACCTGTAAGCCCCATCATTCATATGTAATATAATTATGAATCACTGTTTTGCTAATCATTTTGTTATTTACATAAATATGGTGAAACCAGCAGCAGTGAAGCAAGCAGTGAAGAGCTCACAGGCTGAAAAGCCAATAATTTCATATGACATACTGAAACAAGTTATATGTAAAATAAAATCTGTGCCATAATCGGAATAGTAGCTATTCCACAAAAAAACACCCTTAATAATTACAGTGGCGCAATTTGCAATTAACTATTCACATGCCATGCTTATAAAAGATTTCCAAAGAAGCAATTAACTAAAATTAGTAATTATTTTTTGCAGGAAAACAGAAACTAAGACTTCACATCATTTTCAGTGTACTAAGAACTGAAAAATGAAAAACAAAGAATTGTACCCATCTTGCTATTGACAACAAGCATTCTTTGATATGAAATATACTTGTTACAAGACTTAAAACCAACTTGGACCTCACATTGAATAACATAAAGGGCTATGTATCGGTCCAAGTGGCTGCAAGGTACTTTGTCCACATACATTAAAAATTACATAGCAGAGTTTTGAACATGCTCTACAGACAAAACTTCTCTCCACCATATGACTGGCTAAGCACAGATGAGATCAGGTGTGGAATTCGTCATTTTGTAAAATAAAAACTAGGATGGAATAGGTAAATATACAAGTTGAACTATATACAAACTATACTGGAATGTTAGCTATCCCAGAATTACTTCCATTTAAAATTGTGAATCTATGGATCACTGTTAGAAGGCCTCCTCTGTCAATCAAATTGATGTAATAATTTAAAAGAGATGGCTTACAAAAAAAGTAGATAGATAACAAAAAGCATAAATTTACAAACCGCAACATAAATCTTAAAATGTTAGGGAGATTCTCTGTTCTGCTATTGAAGTAGAATTGAAAAGGGGAGGAAATGTGCAAGTAATTTGATCTCAATGGAGGAGAATTTGACTAAACACATTTCCCCATGTAACTTTTGGCCATGAATCAGAAGACAATGCCATGCTTCTTGGCCACATGATTTTTTGTGGTTTTTCTGTTTGTATGTCCATGTATTTTCTTAAAGTCTACTGTGCATAGTGATGTTTTAACAGACCATTAGTTTCACAATAAATGTTTATTTCCAATGCGGTAAAATAATTTCTGGTAGCATTTTACAGTTGATCCCACCAAGAAAACAAATTAATACCACAAAACTTCATAAAGTTTAGGGGCCCATGCACACTACATTTTATAAGTTAAAGTAACTGGATTTTAAAAGATGGAGTAGGGAAATCAAACACTACACGTATTCTCTTACATTACATTATGGGAGGATTGACATTGTTTTCATCGGTAGCAGAAAATAATGCAGTAAGGCGGCAGATATTTAGTGTTTTACAGTGCAGCATTTTGAATCCCCTATATTTATAAACCAAGTGCATATGATGGTCATTTAAAATGACAATGCAACTTACAGTCTAAATAAATGCATGCTTGATCCAAGTACAAAACCCACCTACCCCATTCACTTCCATTACATAAAAATACTGACAGACAAAATATCTTGGTTGACTAGTTATGAGCTTATCAGGAATAAACTGCACTTGAGTTTCTTTCCACATTATCATTTAAATGAAATGGAGGAGAAAGAGAATTGAATAGGCCACAAAAATGATACAGTACCTCCTCTTTGGCTGTAAGAAATGCAGCGCTTCATTGGCCATTTATGAATCAGTCTTTCAAGATTTATTGGAACCAAAGCGTTTAAGCAAGTTTCAAAGCAAGGTCTAATTTCATGGAAAGAGTGTTACAACTTATGAGGACAGGAATTATAATGGGAGGAGAAGAAAAACAAGAAAACAAATAATCATTTAATTCTATATTTTACTTGGTAAAGGCAGCAACTACAGCCCAAAGTAATTCATTTGTATTAGATTTCATAGATTCAACTTCAGGATCCAAGTCCAGCAGCTGTCGTACTCTTTTCATGGCCAAGTCATAATGTTCATCTAAGAGAGGGGCAAAGGCATTCTCCAGTACATCCGAGGCATGGGCTAAGTAAATGAGGGCAAGCAAGCGCTTGTCCATCCGATGCGGGTCATTCACCCATTTATCCAGCACAGCTTCCTGAACTTTTTTGATGAGACGCTGCTTGATTACATTGTTGGTAAGAGGATGTGTTGTCATGTCAAACAGCAGGAAGTTCTGTTTCTCTGTCGTCAGTACACCTTTCTCCACTAGATTTTTCGCCAATCGCTCACGCACATTTCGTAACTGATAGTGCAGCTTTAATGGATTCCATGTTTCACCTTGTGATGTAAAGGGAAAAAAACACTTAATACTTGTATATGAAAGAAATGAAACATATTGTATAATTTTAAGAATATACACAAGGATCATCTAGTGCTAATCTTAAAAATATCAATGAGTGTCCAATAATCCACCAACATCTTAACTATATGATTTCAAATACATTGCTTATAAAATAACTAAAATAAAACAGGATTAAGTTAACACTGAACACAAAGGAACAAACATAAAATGCTAGAGGAACTCAACAGGTCAGGCAGCATATATGGAGAGGAATGAAAAGCTCGTCTTATTCATGCCAAGACCTTTCATCAGGACCAGAATTTTGCATTTGTTACTCTGGATTTCTACCATCTGCAGAATCTCTTTTGTTTATTGTGTCTACAGAGGTTACCTTTCAGATAAGCCCCACATATTTAGTTTAAAAAAGTTTCCATCATTGAAAAGAACTCAGATACTGCAAAGAAATAATGTGTTGTGCAAGTAACCAGATCATAAACCTACAGTGGAGCTAGAAAATGTGAACCTTGTAGAATTTTCTCTATTTCTGCATAAGTATGACCTAAAATGTGATCAGATCTTCATACAAATCCTAAAATTAGTTAGAGAACCTAATTAAATAAATACCATAAAAACATTACTTGTTCATTTAGAAACATAGAAAACTTACAGTACAATACAGGCCCTTCAGCCCACAAAGTTGTGCCGAACATATCCCTACCTTAGAAATTACTAGGCTTACCCATAGCCCTTTATTTTTCTAAGCTCCATGTACCTATCCAAAAGTCATTTAAAAGACCCTATCGTATTGAATGGGGAAAGAATTCGAAGTTCTGAGATGCAACGGGACTTGGGAGTCCTCGTACAGGATACCCTTAAAGTTAACCTCCAGGTTGAGTCAGTAGTGAAGAAGGCAAATGCAATGTTGGCATTCATTTCTAGAGGAATAGAGTATAGGAGCAGGGATGTGATGTTGAGGCTCTATAAGGCGCTGGTGAGACCTCACTTGGAGTACTGTGGGCAGTTTTGGTCTCCTTATTTAAGAAAGTATGTGCTGACGTTGGAGAGGGTACAGAGAAGATTCACTAGAATGATTCCGGGAATGAGAGGGCTAACATATGAGGAACGTTTGGCCGCTCTTGGACTGTATTCCTTGGAGTCTAGAAGAATGAGGGGAGACCTCATAGAAACATTTCGAATGTTAAAAGGCATGGACAGAGTGGATGTGGCAAAGTTGTTTCCCATGATGGGGGAGTCTAGTACGAGAGGGCATGACTTAAGGATTGAAGGGCGCCCATTCAGAACAGAAACGCGAAGAAATTTTTTTAGTCAGAGGGTGGTGAATCCATGGAATTTGTTGCCTCGGGCAGCAATGGAGGCCAAGTCACTGGGTGTATTTAAGGCAGAGATTGATAGGTATCTGAGTAGCCAGGGCATCAAAGGTTATGGTGAGAAGGCGGGGGAGTGGGACTGAATAGGAGAATAAAATGGCGGAGCAGACTCGATGGGCCGAATGGCCTACTTCTGCTCCTTTGTCTCATGGTCTTATGGCATCTGCCTCCACCACTGTTGCCGGCAGCCCATTCCATGCTCTCACCACTCTCTGCGTAAAAAACTTACCCCTGACATCTCCTCTGTACCTACTCCCAAACACCTTAAACCCTTGCCCTCTTGTGGCAGCCATTTCAGCCCTGGGAAAAAGCCTCTGACTATCCACACGATCAATGCCTCTCAGCATCTTATACACCCCAATCAGGTCACCTCTCATCGTCCGTTGCTCCACGGAGAAAAGGCCAAGTTCACTCAACCTGTTTTCATAAGGCTTGGTCCCCAATCCAGGCAACATCCTTGTAAATCTCTTCTGCGCACTTTCGATGGTTTCCACATCCCTCCTGTAGTGAGGCAACCAGAACTGAGTACAGTACTCCAAGTGGGGTCTGACCAGGGTCCTATATAGTTGCACCATTACCTCTCTGCTCCTAAATTCAATTCCACGATTGATGAAGGCCAATATACCGTATGCCTCCTTCACCACAGAGCCAACCTGTACAGCTGCTTTAAGCGTCCTATGGACTTGGACCCCAAGATCCCTCTGATCCTCTACACTGCCAAGAATCTTACCATTAATACTATATTCTGCCATCATATTTGACCGACAAAAATGAACCATTTCACACTTACCTGGGTTGAACTCCATCTGTCACTTCTCAGTCCAGTTTTGCATTCTATCAATGTCCTGCTGCAACCTCTGACAGTCCTCCACACTATCCACACACCCCCAACCTTGGTGTCATCAGCAAACTTACTAACCCACCCCTCCACTTCCTCATCCAGGTCATTTAAAAAATCACAAAGAGTAAGGGTCCCAGAACAGATCCCTGGGGCACACCACTGGTCACCGACCTCCATGCAGAATATGACCCATCTACAAACACTCTTTGCCTTCCGTGGGCAAGCCAGTTCTGGATCCACAAAGCATGTTCCCATGCGTGAATTCAACCAACTGCGAATCGAAAAAACCCAGAAGTGCTCTTCCAGCACTTGTTGTTCCAACATGTACAGACTTTTTTTTGTTGTCATTATTCCCTAAACAATTATTTAGGGAAGAGCTGGGGTGATATATTGCGTCCGGTGCTCCCGATGTGGCCTTCTATATATTGGCGAGACCAACGCAGACTGGGAGACCGCTTTGCTGAACACCTACGCTCTGTCCGCCACAGAAAGCAGGATCTCCCAGTGGCCACACATTTTAATTCCACATCCCATTTCCATTCTGACATGTCTATCCACGGCCTCCTCTACAGTAAAGATGAAGCCACACTCAGGTTGAAGGAACAACACCTTATATTCCGTCTGGGTAGCCTCCAACCTGATGGCATGAACATCGACTTCTCTGACTTCCGCTAATGCCCCACCTCCCCCTTGTACCCCATCTGTTACTTATTTTTATACACACATTCTTTCTCTCACTCTCCTTTTTCTCCCTCTGAATATACCCCTTGCCCATCCTCTGGGACCCCCCCCCCCCACCTTGTCTTTCTCCCTGGGCCTCCTGTCTCATGATCCTCTCATATCCCTTTTGCCAATCACCTGTCCAGCTCTTGGCTCCATCCCTCCCCCTCCCACTTTCAAATCTCTTACTAACTCTTCCTTCAGTTAGTCCTGACGAAGGGTCTCGGCCTGAAACGTCCACTGTACCTCTTCTAGAGATGCTGCCTGGCCTGCTGCGTTCACCAGCAACTTTGATGTGTGTTGCTTGAATTTCCAGCATCTGCAGAATTCCTGTTGTTTGCATCCAGTATTTAGAGTCAGTTAGTCAAATGTTTGTCTTAGTATATAGTATATATTTTACCTTTCTATGCATATAAAACACTTAAAAAACATATGTTTCAGCGTCAGGCTCAGAAACGGAAATTCCCGAGTTGGATCCAGTGACAGATCGCTCCTGAGCGCGCTGTCCATCCATGCTGGGTTGATGTGAAGGATCAAAAACCCAAAACCCAATAATTAAACCACTGTGTTGCTTAGTAATAATTGTAGCTTTCACCGAGGCAGGGATTTTCTCACTTTATCCTTTAAAATTGTTCCGACTGTTGACTGACTGTAGCCTAATGCTTTTCCAATGACCGATGGCGTTTCACCTCTTTCCGATTGCTTTATTATTTCCACTTTATTTTAAATTGCAATTGTGATTATTTTCCTGGACAGAAACACTGCGGATTCAGAGCTCCGCCGCCAGGTCCTAATGCCCGCTGAGACAGGTTAAATAAGGTCTGGGGTTCCGCTGGGTCCTAAGGTCCACCGCACCGAACCAATTTTCCCCAGGAACGAAAAACAATTTCCCCCGGGATTAATAAAGTATGACTATGACTACTATGACTATGACTTAGACAGGTTGAATAAGGGACTTGAGCATCCGCGTTTTTTGGTATCTGAGAGGGGTCCCGAAACCAATCCCTCGCGGATAGGGAGGGCCGACTGTACATCTACTGCTCTTCCTTCATCATTGTGTTTAGTCACATCCTCAAAAAATTCAATCAGGCTCATAAGGCACGACCTGCCTTGACAAAGCCATTCTGACTATTCCTAATCATATTATACCTCTCCAAATGTTCATAAATCCTGCCTCTCAACTTACTAACCACTGAAGTAAGACTCACTGGTCTATAACCTCCTGGGCTATTTCTACTCCCTTTCTTGAATAAGGGAACAATATCCGCAAACCTCCAAACCTCCAGAACCCCTCCCATCCCCATTGATGATGCAAAGCTCATCGCCAGAGGCTCAACAATCTCCTCCCTCAGCTCCCACAGTAGCCCTGAGTACATCTCATCCTGTCCCAGTGACTTATCCAACTTGACGCTTTCCAAAAGCTCCAGCACATCCTCTTTCTTAATATCTACATGCTCAAGCTTTTCAGTCCGCGCAAGTCATCACTACAATCACCAAGATCCTTTTCCATACTGAATACTGAAGTATTTATTAAGTACCTCTGCTATTTCCTCTGGTTCCATACACACTTTCCCACTGTCACACTTGATAGGTCCTATTCTTTCACATCTTATCCTCTTGCTCTTCACATACTTGTAGAATGCCTTGGGGTTTTCCTTTAATCCTACCCACCAAGGCCTTCTCATGGCCTCTTCTGCCTCTCCTAATTTCATTCTTAAGCTCCTTCCTGTTAGCCTTATAACCTTCTAGATCTCTAACATTACTTAGCTCTCCGAACCTTTCGTAAGCTTTTCTTTTCTTCTTGACCAGATTTACTACAGCCTTTGTACACCATGGTTCCTGTACCCTACCATAACTTCTGTCTCATTGGAATGTACCTTTGCAGAACTCCACACAAATACCCCCTGAACATTTGCCACATTTCTTCTGTACTTTTCCCTGAGAACATCTATTTCCAATTTAAGCTTCCAATTTCCTGCCTGATAGCCTCATAATTCCCCTTACTCCAATTAAATTAAATTAAATTAAAGGCATCCGTTAGTCTTGTGAGACCATGGATCTGCGCCTGGAAAGTCTTCACTCTCCAGGGTGCAGGCCTGGGCAAGGTTGTATGAAAGACCAGCAGTTGCCCATGCTGCAAGTCTCCCCTCTCCACAACACCAATGTTGTCCAAGAGAAGGGCATTAGGACCCATACAGCTTGGCACCAGTGTCGTCGCAGAGCAATATGTGATTAACTGCCTTGCTCAAGGACACAACACGTTCCCTCGGCTGTGGCTCGAACTCACAACCTTCAGGTAGCTAGTCCAATGCCTTAACCACTTGGCCACGTGCCCACATACGTGGTCCAATTAAACGCTTTTCTAACTTGCCTGTTCCTATCTCTCTCCAATGCCATTGTAAAGGAGATAGAATTATGATCACTATCTCCAAAATGCTCTCCCACTGAGAGATCTGACACCTGACCAGGTTCATCTCCCAATACCACATCAAGTACAGTCTCTCCCCTTGTAGGCTTATCTACATATTATGTCAAGAAACCTTCCTGAACATACCTAACAAACTCCACCCCATCTAAACCCCTTGATCTACTAGGGAGATGCCAATCGATACTTGGGAAATTAAAATCTCCCACCATGACAACTCTGTTATTATTACACCTTTCCAGGATCTGTTTCCCTATCTGCTCCTTGATATCCCTGTTACTATTGGGCGGCCTATAAAAAAAACACCCAGTGGAGTTATTGACTCCTTCCTGTTCCTAATTTCCACCCACAGAGACTCCGTAGACAATCTCTCCATGATGTCCACCTTTTCTGCAGCCGTGACACTATCTCGGATCAGCATGCCCCCACCTCTTTTGCCTCCCTCACTGTCCTTTCTGAAACATCTAAAACCCGACACTTGAAGTAACCATTTCTGTCCCTGAGCCATCCAAGTCTCTGTAATGGCCACCACATCATAGCTCCAAGTACTGATCCATGCTTTAAGCTCAACTGCTTTGTTCACGATACTCCTTGCGTTAAAACAGTCACATCTCAAACTGTTGGACTAAGCACGTCCCTTCTCTATCACCTGCCTATCCTGCCTCACACACTGTCTCCATTTGTGAGCCAACTGTCTCTCCAGTTCCGTTCCCACTCACCAACAATTCTAGTTTAAACTCTTCCCAGTAGCCTTAGCAAACCTCCCCGCCAGGATATTGGTCCCCTGGGATTCAAGTGCAACCTGTCCTTTTTGTACAGGTCACACCTGCCCCAAAAGAGGTCCCAATGATCCAGAAATCTGAATCCTTGCCCACTGCTCCAATCCCTCAGCCACGCATTTATCCTCTACCTCATTCTATTCCTATACTCACTGTCACGTGGCACAGGCAGTAATCCCGAGATTACTACCTTTGCGGTCCTGCTTCTCAACTTCCTTCCGAACTCCCTGTAGTCTGTTTTCAGGACCTCTTCCCTTTTCCTACCTACGTCATTGGTACCAATATGTACCACGACCTCTGGCTGTTCTCCCTCCCACTGCAGGATAGCGTGGACGCAATCGGAAACATCCCAAACCCTGGCACCTGGGAGGCAAACTACCATCCCAGTTTCTTTCCTGTGTCCACAGAATTGCCAATCTGACCCTCTAACTATAGAGTCCCCTATCACTACTGCCATTCTCTTCCTTTCCCTACCCTTCTGAGCCACAGGGCTGGACTCTGTGCCAGAGGCACGACCACTGTTGCTTCCCCCAGGTAGGCTGCCCCCCCCCAACAGTACTCAAACAGAAGTACTATTGTTCAGGGGATCAGCAACAGGGGTACTCTCTAGTACCTGACTCTTCCCCTTCCCTCTCCTGACTGTTACCCACTTGTCTGTCTCCCGTGGCCCCGGTGTGACCACCTGCCTATAACTCCTTTCTATCACCTCCTAGCTCTCCTTGATTAGACGAAGGCCATCGAGCTGCAACTCCAGTTCCCTAACACAGTCCCTTAGGAACTGCAGCTCGACACACCAGGTACAGATATGGCCGTCCAGGAGGCTGGGAGACTTATTTATTCAGAAAAATGATCCAATATTACATGCATTTGTCGGAAAAGGTACGTTAATCTTTGTTTTCAATAACAGGTGTGACCCCCTCACCCCCCACCAACCCCGACACCAATAACTTCAACCAAATGTTTCCTGTACATTGCCTTGGAGAAATATTAGGCCATTCTTCCTTACAAAACTGCTTCAACTCTGGGATGTTGGTGCGCTTTTTTGCATGAACTGCTTGCTTCAGGTCCTTCCAGAATATTTCTATAGGATTACAGTCAGGATTTTAACTTGATTTTGTTGTTGATTTACTCATGTCTTTTGGATCATTGTATTGTTGCATTATCCAACTTCTATTAAGCTTAAGATGATGGACTACTACCCTGACATTCTGCTGTAAAATGTTGATACAACTTTGACTTCCTTGTTCCCTCAAAGACCGCAAGCTATCCAGGCCCTGAGGCCGCAAAGCAGCCACAAAATATGATGCTCCTTTCACTGTGCTTCACATTTGGGATGAGGGTTTTGGTGCTGGTGTGCAGTACCTATTTTCCTCCAAACATAGCAATGTGCATTTCTGCCAAAAAGTTCAACTTTTGTCTCATCTGTCCACAGAACATTGCCTCAGAGCAATGTAGAACATCCAGGTGGTCTTTTGCAAACTTGAGACATGCAGCAATGTTTTTGTTTTGGAGAGCAGTGGTTTCTTCCGTGGTGTCCTTCCATGAAAACTATTCTTGTTCGCTGTTCTTTTTCCCCTTATAGTGGACACATGAACAGAGACTTTAGCAAGTTCTAGAGATCTCTGCAGGTCATTTGCTTTTACCCTTGGGTTCTTTTTCACCGCCTTCACCATTCCTGGTGTGCTCCTTCAGCACTGCACATCATACATTTGGTGTGATCTTTGCAGGATGCCCACTCTTAGGGAGAGTAGTAACCATACTGAGTTTCCTCCACTTGTAGACAATTTCGCTTTCTGCGGACTGCTGCACACTCAAGTCTTTAGAAATGCTTTTGTAGCCTTTTCCAGCTTGATGCATCTCTACAATTCTTCTCCTAAGATCCTCTGAAAGTTGTTTTTTTTGAAGCACGATGCACATAAACAAATCTTTCTTGAGAAGAGCGGGCTCTGTCACTAACCTGACTTTGTGTGTCTTTTTTATAGGTCGGGGCACCTCTACAACCCACACTGGCAATCTCATCTCATTGATTGGAACACCAGACTCCAAACAGCTTTTGTAGAAGGCATTACCCCAGAGCTCATGCACTTGGGCAGTAGAAATAAATGTGCAGACTACTTTCCAAACACAGAGAAAATCCAAAAATCTCAGATGCAAAGGCACTTGGGAATCCTTGTGCAGAACATCCTAAAGATTAACTTGCAGGTGAGGAAGGCAAATGCAATGTTAGCATTCATTTCAAGAGGTCTAGAATACAAGAGCAGGGATATGATGCTGAGGCTTTATAAGGCACTGGTGAGGCCTCACCTTGAGTATTGTTTTGTGCACCAATGGTTTTGGGCTCCTCATCTAAGAAAAAATGTGCTGGCATTGGAGAGGGTTCAGAGGAGGTTCACAAGGATGACTCTGGGAATGAAAGGGTTATTATACACAGAATGTTTCATAGCTGTGGGTTTGTACTGCTGGAATTTAGACAGAAGAAGGAGGATCTCATTAAAACCTTTTGAATGTTGGCCTAAACAGAATAGATGTGGAAAGGATACTTCCCATGGTAGAGGAGTCTAGGACAAGAGGGCACAGCCTCAGGATAGAGTGGCTCCATTTAAAACAGATGCGGAGAAATGTCTTTAGCCAGAGGGTGGTGAATTTGTGGGATTTGTTACCACAGACAGCTGTGGAGGCCAGATTTTTGGGTGTATTACAGGCAAAGCTTGATAGGTTCTTGATTGGACATGGTATCAAAGGTTATGAGCAGTAGGGCTGAGAAGGTGGAAAAAAGATCGGCCATGATTGAATGGCGGAGCAGACTCAATTGGCCAAATGGTCCAATTCTGCTCTTATGTCTTATGATTCACACACTTTCTCCAACAAATAAATGTAATATTTGATAACTTTTCTCAATAAATAAATGAACAGGTATAATGTTTTGTGTGTTATTTATTTAATTGGGTTCTCTTTATCTAGGACTTGCGTGAAGATCTGATAACATTTTACGTCGTATTTATGCAGAAATAGAGAAAGTTCTGCAGGGTTTGCGAACTTTCTAGCACCACTGTACATTTAAAAAAGTAATCCAAAAAGATATACTATTTTCTGCCCATATTTTATGGTTATTTACAGTGTTTAAATTGATTTTAATTCATATTTGGTAAGTTACAATGCAACAGCTTTACTTCAAATGGGGCATGCACTGAAATTTCCATTTTGCAAGAAAGCTTTCATCCAAACACTCTCCAGGATCACCTTTATAACTTACATTATGAGAAAAATATAGAAAAATCCATTGCCACATTTTATGTCTGATTTATCAGAGGGATAGTTTGTGCTTTTATGATAATGGACTGCTTGATATAGTACAAAAGAATATTGGATAAGGGTCAAAACTTACTAGCAATTTGAAAAATTACAAAGTTTGAGTACAGAGTTAATTGGGGCACATCAGAACTAGTACATTTTGCCCCTATTAAGTGGCTGCCCCAATTAGCCGAAGTTTCATGGAAATAGTTAAAGGTATTAAAAAAGACAAACTATTGTTTAACTGAGTAACAAATTATGTATTTAACTGAATTACAGAACGAGTCAGAACAATACCAATCCTACTATAGCACTATGAAACTCTGCATTAGTTCCTAATAGTTATCAATGATGGAATACAATGTACAAGAGGTGATTGATAAGTTTGTGGCCCAAGGTAGAAGGAGTCGATTTTAGAAAACCTAGCACATTTATTTTTCAACATAGTCCTCTCCTACATGTACACACTTAGTCTAGCGGTTGTGGAGCATACAGATCCATTCTTTGTAGAAGTGGTCCACAGCAGGGGTGATTGATAAGTTCCCGGCCTAAGGTAGAAGGGAGATGAATTATTAACTTCAAACTTTCTGCATTATCACTCAAAGAATGGAACTGCACGTGCATGTAACAAGAACGTCTTGGACCTCCAGGTGGTCCACAGCAGGTGTGATTGATAAGTTCGTGGCCTAAGGTAGAAGGAGATTAGTTACACACATCAAAGTTGCTGGTGAACGCAGCAGGCCAGGCAGCATCTCTAGGAAGAGGTACAGTCGACGTTTCGGGCCGAGACCCTTTGTCAGGATTAACTGAAAGAAGAGCTAGTAAGAGATTTGAAAGTGGGAGGGGGAGGGGGAGATCCAAAATGATAGGAGAAGACAGGAGGGGGAGGGATGGAGCCAAGAGCTGGCAAGTCCGAGTCAAAATGTGGTTGAAAAGTTGAAGAACCTACACTGAAGTTTAAATCTTCTCTTCGATGGGAGTTCAGTGAAACCATCTCTCACTGCTCCCCATATGTAATTTCTTCAGCTCTTCAACCTTTCGACCACATTTTGACTCAGACTCACCAGCTCTTGGTTCCATCCCTCCCCCTCCTGTCTTCTCCTATCATTTTGGATCTCCCCCTCCCCCTCTCAAATCTCTGACTAGGTCTTCTTTCAGTTAATCCTGACGAAGGGTCTCGGCCCAAAATGTCGACTGTACCTCTTCCTAGAGATGCTGCCTGGCCTGCTGCATTCACCAGCAAATTTGATGTGTGTTGCTTGAATTTCCAGCATCTGCCGAATTCCTTGTGTTTGAGGAGATGAGTTATACAGCTCTCATTACATGCACGTGCAGTTCAGCTCTTTGAGTGAAAATGCAGAAACTTTGAAGATAATAACTCATCTCCTTCTACCTTAGGCCATGAACTTATTAATCACCCCTGCTGTGGACCACTTCTGGAGGTCCAAGACGCCGACTTCCACAAAGAAGGGATCCGTATGCTCCACGACCACTGGATGACGTATGTAAATGTAGCAAAAAATAAAATGTGCTAGGTTTTCTAAAATTGACTCCTTCTACCTTAGGCCACAAACTTATCAATCACTCCTCGTATGCTACCATGTTCTTTTAATTGACTGTAAATGAACAAAATCAGCACAGACACCAAGTGCAGATAATGGACTGACTTCATGCTTTCAACAATTGCATTCTCCAAATCTTCATTTTCCAAGATGATTGTCAATGCCTTCAAATTCTTCATAGTTCCTAAATTGTTAAAGTAGTTAAATTGTTTCATTTTCACTCCCAGATGTTCTGGCATGTTAAAGCCTGAATGCTTGAAACCCATAGTGAGCAAAACAGTTTTGATTTGTCTTACTGCTTATTTCTTGCCAACTATCAGTGCCAAAATTCACTGCTTTTTGAACACGCACACACACAAAGCATAGTGTCCCAAAAAAAACGAAGGGAATCCCACCTATTTTCTCAATTACTTTTTGTTCTTTAAGAGTTGCCCAAAATAAACGGCTGCCCCGAATAATTGATGGCCCAATTAACCATAATACACAATATTATTCCGAATTAGCAGAACTGTTGTCTTCCTGCCACAATTTTGATACATGAAGTTTTCAAGTCATTTAATTGTTCCGAAACAAAAGTTTGAGCCTAATAATCGATAAATATGTACCCGGTGACAAGTCAAAACATGTATCGTTCAATTTATTGTTTGATTCTGAATGCTACTGATAAACCGAGTGCAAAGAAATATGCCTTGAATCTGGATCTTATTATACATATGTTCCTTACACATATATTTTAAAAAACGCCATGTCCTCACAAAGTATGTCTGGGAAGAGTTTAAACCATATTGGCTGAAGAATAAGCAACAGCACCTATAACCAAATAAAATAACTACAAATGTTTGTATTATAAAAGACTGTATTATGTATAAGGTACACAATGGATGTTTGTTCTCGAATGCCCCCAGAATAGGAAGTTGCTCTGTTATTGGTAGAAGTAGAGTATGTGAGATAATGAGAAAACAAGGGTGGGATTAGATGTGTGTGCACAAAGACGCAAAGAATGGCGACTGAGATTTGAGCCATTAAGTGTGGGAATGTAATGTTTTGGTGATAACTAAATACATGACTCAGAGAAAAAAAAACAAAAAACTGGTCTCCTTATATTCCTGGAAACACAGATGAAAAACAAGTGTTACATTAGATCTGATTGCGGTAACATAGAGCCTTTAGCAAACAAGGGCAGAATCCATCACATTGAAGTTAACAAGCAAAAAGTAAGCAAATGTATTACTGGTATATTCTATTGACTACTAATCAACAAGAATGAGATAGAAGAGAAAATAAGCAAGTGAATCTGTAGATATGTGCAAGAACTGAATAACAGTAATAGTGGGTTACATCAGTTACCCCAATATTGACTGAGATGAGAAGTGGAATTTCTGATGTGTGCAGGAGAGCTTCCTTGATTACTCTAATTTCACCTCAACAGAGAAGGAGACATTACTACATCTGCTCCTGAGGAGTAAGGAGAGCCAAAACACGGTTTGTGTGTGTTAAGTGTAAGGACATGCTCGTAAAAACCACAGGATCCTGTTAAAGAGTACAGATCATGGAAGTTTTTAAAGACAGAAGGGCTCTTCTCATGAGCAGATGATTCAAAAACTAGGGGAGCACAAATTCAAATAATGGATAGAAGACAGTAGAAGCCAGAAGAGAAATGTTTGCACTCCATAAGTAATTATGATCCAATACTCACTGCCTATAAGGGTGGTCTAAACAATCACTGCTTTCAAAAAAGAATCAGGTAGGTGATTCAGGGAAAATAATATAGAGCATAGGCAAAGAGCTTGAGAATGGGGCTGAATAAATTGCTCTACATGAAGCCGGCATGAAGCAAATAATCTCCTGTATCATGAAAAAGTCCATAATTCTATGAATCAAAGCAGGCTTTGTGCAAGTGAATTACTTTTTAAAATTAAAAAGCATTTATTTCACAACTGCAATACCCCAGTAGGAATTGGTGATTTATTTTCAATTGAATTGCTTACACTTACTGTGTAAAGTTTGAGTTTAGAAAAACAGTTCAAGTTAAACATTTCAAAAGCCTCATGAGAATTTATTTTCTGTTAATACTTAATTCAGGTTGGTTAACTAACTCCCACGAAAAGCTACTCTAAGTTAGTAAGTTAATTCTGTAAAAAAAATCCTATTCTGTTTTAGGTCTTTTTATTTCCTCTAACAGTCATAATTCATTGCTGGCACTTAAAAGTAAATTTTCTGGATGGAACTTAAAAAGAATCCACATTCTAAGACAAAACATTGCTAAGTTCCAACTTATCCCTATGTGTCACTCAGACGAACAAATATAGGAGCCTTATTGATCTTTCTTCCTTTTATTATCATGGAGTGCAAAATCAATCCAAACAGCTGTAGGAAGAGCCAGAATTTAAAGCAGTATTTGATCTCATTTCAATTAGAACATTATAAAAACTCTCACCACAACATGCTGCTCTTGGGTTTCTTTTGTGCAATAAAAAAAAACATTATTTCATAAATAGAATGCACAAAAAAATTAAAATCAGATCTTTATAAGAAGCAAAAGATATTCAAGTGATGGATTCAAGTTGAGAATAATTAACAGTTCCATTTTTGGTTGCCACAGTCATGAGCCAAATGGCCTGTTTCTGTACATTAAATGTTATGATTCCTATAAAATCATCATGAAGTTTAGTCTCTGATTCAGGTCACATACATTCATGCTTTTAATCTAAAAACAGTCAATATACAGATTTTGGTGGTAAGCAAATATCTGAATGTAGATGATTGGAGGTAGTGGTGGGTGTTGTGCCTTCTTGCACTGTCACCCCTACAGGGCCTTCAGCGGCTACAGATTAAAAAGCTAAATTATGCTGACCAATCAGAAAAAGGAACCTTCACTTGTCATTTATGAAGGTCTGTGATTGTCCACACTGTGATCTACTTACACCTTCCTATAGCAGATTTCAAAAGGGAGGTGGTGCCACATTAAAACTGACAGATACTGAGATCAATGGCAGAGGCAGTGATGAAATATTTGCCACTGGTCTTGGATTTTCAAGTGTAAACTAAGGGTTGATAAGTCAGCCAAAACGGAATGGCAGTGCAGACTTAAAATTTTGGTCATTGTTAGCAATAAAAAGACATGAGAATCTTGGAAATAAACTTGATCATCTGGCCTTACAAATCAAGCCAAAAGTAAAATATTTAAGTGTTATTATTGATTGAGCCAAATTTCAAATCACACGTTAACCATATTATTAAGACTGCGTTTTCATTTAAGGAACACTCCGCGAGTTTGATTTCTTATAACATCTCAAGATGCCAAAAAATTGAAACACTCTTTTGTTTTTAGCTGATTAGACTACTGTAATGTCCTCTTTTCAGGACTGCCTAAGAAAGACATAAATTGGCTGTAGTTTGTTCAAAATGCAGCAAGAATCTTAATCAAAAAAAGAAAATCTGAGTACATTTCGCCAGTTTTGACATAATTACGCTAGCTGCCTTTGTCCTTTAAGATCAATTTTTAAATGCTCTCAATTGTATATAATGCTCCAAATAATCCAGTGTGTTTCGGGGAGTCTATCCCCTTACAGTACCTATAAAATGTAATCATACCTGCCCCCCCACCTTGGAAGTTTTCATGTTTTATTGTTTTACAACATTGAATCAGAGTGGATTTAATTTGGCTTTTTTGACACTGATCAACAGAAAAAAACTCTTCCACGTCAAAGTGAAAACAGATCTCTACAAAGTTATCTATATTAATTAGATACAAAACACAAAATAATTGAGTGCATAAGTATTTCCCCCCATCCCTTTTAATAAGACACACTATATCAGCACTGTGAAGCCAACTGGTTTTAGAAGTCACATAATTAGTTAAGTGGAGATCCGATTTTGGAGACCTATGTGTAATCAAGATGTTTCCACTGACTGTAGTAAAAATACCCCTGTATCTGGAAGGTCTAACTGCCGGCGAGTCAGTATCCTGGCAAAAACTATGCCATGAAGACAAAAGAACACTTGAAGCAACTCTGTGAAAAGATTATTGAAAAGCACAAGTCAGAAGATGGATATAAGAAAATTTCCAAGTGACTGAATATCCCTTGGAGTACAGTTAAGTCAATTATCAAGAAATGGAAAGAATATGGCACAGCGGTTAAAATGCCTAGAGCAGGGCATCCTCAAAAACTGAGTGACTGTGCAAGAAGGGGTCTAGTGAGAGAAGCCACCAAGAGAGCTATGACAATTCTGGAGGAGTTACAAGCTTCACTGGCTGAGAAGGGAGAGACTGTGTATACAACATTTGCTGCCTGGGTGCTTTACTAGTTGCAGCCTTATGGGAGAGTGGCAAAGAGTGGCAGAGCATAAAAAAATCACAAGAAATCTCAGCTAGAGTTTGCCAGAAGGCATGTGGGATGCTCTGAAGTCAGCTGGAAGAAGGTCCTATGGTCTGATGAACCGAAATTGAACTTTGTGGCCATCAGACTAAATACTACGTTTGGCATAAGCCAAACGCGGCACATCATCAAAAACACACCATCCCTATCGTGAAGAATGGTGGTAGTTGCATCATATTATGGGGATGTTCTCTGCAGCAGGCCCCAGAAGGCTTGTGAAGGTAGAGGGTAAAATGACTGCGGCAAAGATTTGTTTTCCAGCAAGACAATGACCCCAAGTATAAAGCCAAAGCTACATAGGAATGGGTTAAAAACAACAGCTAATGCCCTGGAGTGGCCAAGTCAGAGTCCAGACCTCAATCCAATTGAGAATTTCTGGCTGGATTTGAAAGGGGTTGTTCACTCACGATCCCCATGCAATCTGACAGAGCTTGAGCAGTTTTGTAAAGAAGGAGGAAAAATTGCAGTCCCCAGATGATTGACTTGAAGGGGGTGAATACTTATGCAATCAATTATTTTTGTGTTTTATATTTGTAATTAATTTAGATCACATTGTAGAGCTCTGTTTTCACTTTGACACGAAAGAATCTTATTCTGTTGATCAGTGTTGAGAAAGCCAAATTAAATCCACTATGTTTCAATGTTGTAAAACAATAAAATATGAAAACTATTGGGGGGGGGAATACTTTTTTAAGGGACTGTACAACCCTAATCATAATCTTAGACCTGCGGATACTGGTTTGCTTAAGTGTTCAGACAGCCAAGCATACAAGTATTGATGATACAGACTTTTGCTCTTATGCACCAATGCACCAAAAATCTGGAATATTCTACTGACTGAGATACGCCAGGCTAGAACTGTGGAACATTTCAAAACATTTCTAAAATTTCTACCTTTTAAAATTTGGCTTACTTACAGGGTTACTTAATGCCTGCTGATGTTGATTATATTTATATAATTTGAAATATTCAATTACATTTTACTTCATATATTTGTCTTTACTTAACGATTTTTAATTTTGTCATGTATTTTTTTATGACTATTGATTTTTCTTAACAAACTATGTAAAGCACTTTCAGCCTGCATCTTAATGTATGAAAGGTGTTAAATAATGTTACTACTATTTCTATTAATGGACTGAATGGCCTAATTCTGCTCCTACACCTCAATGTATGCACGTACATATTTAAAAGTCAGGACTAACAGGCTCCGCGACGACTTCTTCTACCAGGCCATCAGACTGATGAACTCACACTGATTTGAGTGTACTCTATATTACATTGACTGCTCTATTTATTATGAATTACTGTGATTGCACATTGCACATTTAGACGGAGACGTAACATAAAGATTTTTACTCCTCATGTATGTGAAGGATGTAAGAAATAAAGTCAATTCAATTCAAAAATTATTTATTGAGATACAGCGCAGTGTAGGGCCCTTCCAGCTGCCCTGCCCAGTAACCCTTGATTTAACCCTGTCCTAATCACAGGGCAATTTACAACGACCAATTAACCTCCAACTGGTATCCCTTTGAATTGTGCGAGGAAACTGGAGCAGCCGGAGGAAACCCATATGTCAATGGGCAGAATGTACAAACTCCTTACATGCAGTGACAGCAATTGAACCTGTGTCGCTGATACTGTAAAGCATTGTATTAACTGTTATGCTATTGTGCCGCCCTTACGGTCCAAGAATGTGTTTCTACTTACAGTATTTACAAAGCCACCTAGAAATATCACAAACGTATTAAAAGAGTGACAAAGTTACAAAGACAAAAAGCAAAACATAAAACTACCTGAGAACTAAAACTAGTCAGTGGCTTTCAAAAAAAAAGATATACTTTGGAATAAAGCAATCAGAAAATTAGATTAGAAAGCACTATTTTCTTCATGATTTTAGTCTCAATCCCATTGCTGTTGGAGACTATAATGGTGAAGTATTTCCCCATTATATACTCCAACTAATGCCACTTGATAGCATGGTCACCAAAGTTTACTTCAGTTAATTGAGTTTAAATTCATTCAACTTCTCATATGGTCAGAATACTTCCCAAAAAACTGATGAATAAAAATAACAAATTTTTCCTTTTATAACTTCCGAGGAACACTCCGCATTTAGAAAACCAGCCTAAATAATAAAGTATATAGTCATTATTAATGGCAGAATTGCCACAACTCATTGTAAACTATCAAACTTATGTGCAGAGTTATGATGATGCTAGAGAGCCGCTTTATCAAGCTCATCTATGGAAACAGCTTAATTTCTACCTTTAATGTCTCTTCTTTCCCTTTTCAAGGTGGATGGGGTTCTGTCAGTGCCCTTGATCTGCAGCTGCACTCAAACTGTTGTTCCTTATGGTGATGGGTCCCACTCACTGATCAGTCTTTTTTGATATTCCAAGGGTGCAGCCTAGAAGACGAGCACACTTTCAGGGTTCTGGGGCTCCACGGCCCTGTGGACGGGCTGACTCCTGACTGGCATCACTGACTAAAGCATCGCGGGAGAAAATGGAATATCAGGAACAGCGGATCAGCTGTTGGAGGTTTCGGTACTCAGCAAATCGCTCTCTCTTGGTGGGGGAGAGTTTGCTGTCGATTCTCAAGTTAAACAACTTGAAAAAAAGCGATGCGGCAGACTTCGATGCTAGTTTGTAATTGTTTTGAATTAAGTGAAACACGCATCTTCAGTATTAATGCTGAGATGGTGTCCAGTCCCAAAACCTTTGCTGTACCCAGTTCTCTCAGTTTTTCCTTGGTGTGAATTAAATTGGCAAAAGATGGTGAATGGTGAAGATCTCAGAAGGAAGGCAAGGATTATCCACTCAGCACTTCTGACTGAACATGGTCACAATGATTTCAGGTCTTGAGAATGTGGATGTCCTTAGAGACGCCACTTCCTATTAGCTATTTAGTTATCCACTGCCATTCACAACTAGATGGGGCAGGATTTCAGAGTTTCAGCCAGCCCTGCTAATGACAAGATCACTTGAGGGTTGTACAGCAGCATAGCAGTTAGTATAATGTTATGCACTAGATATAATATCAGGTTTCAATTCCTGCCACTGTCTGCAAAGAGTTTCTACATTCTCCCCATGACTGTGAGGGTTTCACACATTCCAAGGACAGATGAGTTAGGGTTAGTCAGTTGTGGGCACGCTATGTTGGCGCCGGAAGCAGTACGATATTTGCAGGCTGCCTCCTTGAACTGCGTTGGTTGTTGATGCCAACGATGCATTTCACTGTATGTTTCAACATACATGTGACAATTTGTAGTTGCTAATAAAAGGATTGTATGGCAAAAGTAGGAGTAAATAGGTATTCTTGACAGAAATGTACTGAGTCTTTAAATGCAATGTGCATCTTGGACTTCAAGAAGGAAAATTATTCAAAACAAGATTTGTTTATAGGCAAAAGATCTGAGGAGTTTCTTTGGTATTTTGTGAGGATACTCTCGGCTAACAGTCAATGTATTGGTGTTATTGTGTATTTTGAGGCAAAAAGGAATACAAGGAGGAAAAAGCGTTATGAGCAGAACAACATTCACAAGGTGGATCACAGCAGAGTGAAACTGTAATATAAACCACACAACCTTCAGTAAGTTAGGTTGGAATCTTGCAGGTAGAAATAATCCCATTAATTCTAATCAATTTTTCTCTCAAAATGCATCTTAGTGAAATAGTATCATTTGTGCAATCCATCAATTTCTATGAATCTAATTAAAAAGATCACAAAGAACATCTTCCAATAAACTGGCTTATGGTGACACCATGTGGACACAACTGCAAATGCAGAGTACTGTGCAAACAAAATCTCATTTACAATAACAAATGTGATTAATATACAGTGCTTTTAAAGTATAAATATCTTTATACAGTGCTTTTAGAGTGCAAAATATCCCCAGGAAATCCACAGCAATGCCAATAAACCTAACAAGACATACGAAGAGAGGTAAATAAAGAGAAAGGTTAAATGAGGGAGTTATAAAGAACTTGGGACAATTAAAGGCATGACCATTAATGGCAGAAAGAAAAACAAAGGGTGAAATCTAAGAAGTCAGAACAGGATAGTAGAGAACCTTGGTTTTCAAGAGACATTGAGGCCCTGGTTAAGAGAGAAAAAAAGGAGGTGCATAGCAGGTATAGGCAAGTAGGAACAAATGAGCTGCTTATGCAGTATAAAAATGCAAGAGAGCACTTAAGAAAGAAATCAGGAAGGCTAAAAGAAGGCATGGATTTGCTTTAGAAGACAAGGTGAAGGAGAATCCTGAGGGATTCTACAGATAGGTTAAGTGCAAAAGGATTGCAAGGGACAATATTGGTCCTCTGGAAGACCAGAATGGCAATCCATTTGTGGAGTCAAAATCGATGGGGGAGATCTTAAATTAATTCTTTACATCTGTATTTACTCAGGAGACTGATACAGAGTCTATAGAAGTGAGGCAAAGTGTCATCAACTTCATTGACCCTGTACAAACTACAGAGGAGCAGGTGTGTACTACCCTGAGGCATATCAGAGTGGAAAATCCCCAGGGCCTGACAAGGTGTTCCCTCGGACTCTAAGGGACGGAAGAGTGCAGAATTTGCCGAGGTCCGAGCAGATATTTAAAACATCCTTAGCAGCAAGAGAGGTATCAGAGGATTGGAGGATAGCTAATGTTGTTCTGTTGTTTAAAAAAGGAAATTATAGGCCAGTGAGCCTGACATCAGTTGTGGGGAAGTTATTAGAGAGGGTATTCTAATGGAGCAGATATATACATATTTGGATAGACATGAAATGATTAAGGTTAGTCAGCATGGCTTCGTGCATGGTAGGTCATGTCTAATTTTTCTGAGGAAGTTACCAGGAAAGAGGATGAAGGCAAGGCAGTGGATGTTCTCAACATGGACTTCAGTACGGCATCTGACAAGGTCCTGCATGGTCAAGAAGGTTCACACGCTTGGCATTCAGGATGAAGTAGTAAATTCGATTAGACATTGGCTTTGTGTGAGAAGCCAGAGAGTAGCAGCAGAGGGTTGCCTTTCGGACTGGAGGCCTGCAACTAGTGGTGTGCTGCAGGAATCAGTGCAGGGTCCTTTGATGTTTGTCATCTATATCAATGATCTAGGTGATAATGGTTAACTGGATCAGCAAATTTGCAGATGACACCAAGACTGGGGGTGCAATGGACAGTGAAGAAGACTATGATGGCTTGGAGAGAGATTTGCATCACTGGAAAAATGGGGTGAAAAATGGCAGGTGGAATTTAATGCAGGCAAGTATTTTTTGCACTTTGGTAGGACCATCCTGGGTAGGTTTTACGCAGTGAATGCTGCTTGGTTGGACCAAGTCAGGTCATTTGTGATATTGACCCCAAGAAACTTAAAGCTTTTGACCTGTTCCACTTGCGCACCACCGATGTAAATTGGGTCGTGCGGTCTGCTACTCCTTCTGAAGTCAACAACCAATTCCTTCGTCTTGCTGACGTTGAGGGATAGGTTATTGTCTTCACACCATGCCACCAGGTTCTTAATTTCCTCTATGTACTCAAACTCATCATTACCCGAGATATGGCCTACAATTGTTGTGTCATCAGCAAACTTATATATTGAGTTCGATGGAAACTTGGCTACACAATCATGGGTGTACAGTGAGTACAGCAGGGGGCTGAGTACACAGCCTTGTGGGGCACCGGTGCTCAGAGTGATTGTAGAGGAGAGCTTGTCCCTTATTTTTACAGCCTGTGTCCAGTCTGTGAGGAAGTTGAAGATCCAGCTGCAGATCTGAGTGCTAAGGCACTGAGGAGTGTGGTAAAACAAAGGGATCTGGGAATACAGGTCCATAACTCACTGAAAGTGATGTCAGAGGTAGGACAGGTTGCAAAGAAAGCTTTTAGCACATTGGCGTTTGTAAATCAATGTACTGAGTACAGGAGATGGGATGTTAAGTTGTATATGATGTTGCTGTGTCTTGGACATCCAGGTGGTCCACAGCAGGGGTGATTGATAAGTTCGTGGCCTTAGGTAGAAGGTGATGAGTTATACAGCTCTTGTTACATTTTATATATATGTATATATATATAAAATACACACACACACACACACGCGGTAAATGCAAGCAGGTTTTTTTCGACTGAGGTTGGGTGGGACTACCAGAGGCCATGGGTTAAGGGTGAAATGTGAGAAGTTTAAGGGGAACATGAAGGGAAATTTCTTCACCAAGAGGGTTGTAAGAGTGTGAAGTGAGCTGCTAGTAGAAGGGGTGTATGCGAACTCGATTTCAACACTTAAGAGAAGTTTGCATAGGTACATGGATGGTAGGGGTATGTGGGGGGGTGGGGGGAGTCTTATGGCCCCAGTGCAGGTTGATGGGGTAGGCAGCTTAAATGGTTTTAGCATGGACTAAATGGGCAGAAGGGCCTGCTTCTGTGCTGTACTTCTCTGTGACTCTGTCAGGACAGGACCCAGGACATGAGAGGTATGAAGAAGCACATCTGCTAGCAGTGCAGTCACTCTCAGTTTGTGCGAGACAATAGAAGTTCATCTCCATGGATAGATTGCACTTAAACAAAAATGCTGTTTGCATTATAAAAATGATGCATTAAAAATAATACAATATTTGAAATGACTGGTTTGCATTTTTATCGATTTGGTTTTACATTAGTGCCCTCAGGTTGTGCTCCATCCTGTGATTTTCGTTTTGCCCACTCACCGCTGAGAAGTTCAATCCAGCTCTGCACCGCTTCCGGAGGTTGTGTTTCCTTAATATGTTTCAGGGCTTCATCAAGCAATACATCTCCAGTAGGGGTATCTGACTTACAGATAACCTAAAAGAGTCGAACAAACAAGCTTTCTTTAAAATTTAAATTTAAAAGCGCTTGCGTGATTAAATGACAATTAACATCCACCAAAGCAAATGCTCTTCCCTAGATAATGCAAAGTTCTGATGGGATGATTTCAAGAGATGGCGTCTCCTGCAGCACTCTGAGAAAAAAAATGATTTGTCAAATATAGACACAGATGGCTGCCTGATAATATGGTAGTGTAGGGGCTTCACAGGCAAGTCTGTTATTGCCTCATCCACCATCCAACTGTTTATACAGTTCCAAGTTATCAATAACTAAAGAAGGAGCAAGGTGGCTGGTGTAACATTGCAATAAACTCTGGCAGAAACAGCAATCTTGATGCAGACCTGACAAACTGATTTACTTTGAGTACATGGAAAAGGTGATTATTATCCAATAAGCCACAAGGAGATTAAGGGGACACCATTTTATGGAAAAATTAATTAACATTTTCTACATGAATCCACACAATGCAATAATAAATTACATATTCTTATTGATGAGTAATGATACACTGGTTATGAGGATCTCTCTAGGAGAGCAAAGAAAGATTGCTGGCACATTTAACCTAACAAGATACTGAACCATTGTCTGACAATGCCTTTCAATTCAGATAATTAAAGTATTGTACACTCATTAACAACAAGCATACCATCACTTAACCAGCCTCATATATTAAAGAACTAAAGGGTTGGAGAGGAAATTAAGGAAATAATTATTAGTCAAAAAACTGTACTAGAGGAATAGTTGACTTAGATACTTGGCTTTAAAGATTAGTATTTTCCAAACTTCTATAGATTCTGAAATTGTTGCCTATGAATTGAAAGGTAGCAAATATGAGCCTACTATTTCAGAAGGAAGGGGGAAAGAAGCACAAAAGTACCAACTGTTAACCCAATTGTGAGGAAATAACTAATCATTCATTCTGTAATGCATTTATAAACATGAAATCTATACTTTTGGATATACTACCAGAGTATTCTGACCCCCTCTACTCTATTCTGCAGTTCAATATGATCAGGTCTGATATGACCCAGGTCTCAGTCCGTCTTTTGTGCTAGCTCCCCTCCTTTCAAAGATGTATCCAATTCTTCTTTAAAAACATCCAATGATCATGCCTCCATTAGCATCCAGGGCAGAAAATTACAGAGATTCAAAGTTCAAAGTAAACTTATGACCCATGCATATACAACTCAGATTCATTTTCTTGCAGGCATACTCAGTAAATCCATAATAGAAAAATAACCATAATAGAATCAATGAAAGACCACACCAACTTGTGCAAAAGGCAACTGTTCAAATATATAAAAAAAGAAATAATATTGAAAAATAATCAATAAATATTGAGGGCAAAAGATGAAAAGTCCTTGAAAATGAGTCCCACTGTAATTTGCCTTTCACCACAATAGGTGTGCAGTGGATGCAATCTCACTGGTCCTTCAGGCAGCCTGGGATCATCAGGACAATATTAATACTTATGTCAGGATGTGGTATCTCCAAAAGCTGGGCCTTTGTATCTCACTCTGCAACTGAATCCTCAGCTTCCTCACTGGAAGACCACCATCTGTGTGGACAGGAAATAACGTCTCTACCTCACTGACAATCAACACTGGTGCAGCTCCAGGTTGTGTGTTTAGCCCACTGCTCTACTCTCTCTATACCCAGGACTGCATGGCTAGATACTGCTCAAATGCATCTATAAGTTTGATATAGGTGTCCCCCACTTTTCGAATGTTCGCTTTACGAAACCTCATTGTTACGAAAGACCTACATTAATTCCGTTTTCACTAACAGGTGTTTTCACTGTTATGAAAAAAGGCAGTGCGCGCCCCGAGCAGCCGCTCTCCCCCGGATTCGGAACGGTATTCTCGCCGGCATTGCTTAAACACGTGCCTGTGAGCAGCCCTTTGCAAGATGAGTTCTAAGGTATCAGAAAAGCCTAAAAGAGCTCGTAAGAGTGTTACACTTAGCGTAAAACTAGACATAATTAAGCGTTTTGATCGTGGTGAACGAAGTAAAGACAAAGTGAGTTTGGCTTGTGGAAGTTGACGAAGATGACGTTGAAGAGGTTTTGGCATCCCATGACCAAGAACTGATAGATGAAGAGCTGATGCAGTTGGAAGAGGGAAGGATAACAATTGAAACCAAATGAGTAATGATAAAGTACAACTTTAATTTTGAAAGGGTACGTTGGTTTAGCGCATACAGTATTTGCAAGATGGTTTGAGTCCTTTCAAAGAACTGTATAATCTAAAAATGCACGAGGCTAAGCAGTCAAGCAAGCCTTCCACATCAGTCACAGCAGACGACAAACCTCGACCTTCGACATCGAGGCAGGCAGAGATAGGAGAAGATGACCTGCCTACCCTCATGGAAACAAACGACGATGAGATGACACCTCAGTGTCCCAGCACCCCAACCCCAGGCCGCGGACAGATACCGATTCGCGGAGAATGCAGCGGTAGCCAGGAGGCACACAGCACATCTTTAAGAAAAAAGCCGAAATAAACATGCTAATTAATTAAGTGCCGCCCGGCATGTAATAGTCGGCCCAGATCAGAGGCAATTGTCGATTGATCGGCTGTGTATTTTTACGTGTTATTTGGGGTGATTTGGCAGCTTCATAGCTTAGGTTACTGCAGAGCGCTTGCACCATGTTTTTGCCGAGAGCGCTTGCGTGAGATTTTCGTTACGGAGAACAGTTCAGGCAATGATTGTGGAAAAGTATTTCAACTTTATATAGGCTGTGTATTTATCATATCGTTCCTGCTTTTACTATATATTACTGTTATTTTAGGTTTTATGTGTTATTTGGCATGATTTGGTAGGTTATTTTTGGGTCTGCGAACGCTCACAAAATTTTCCCATATAAATAAATGGTAATTGCTTCTTTGCTTTATGACATCCCGGCTTACGAACCGTTTCATAGGAACGCTCTACCTTTGGATGGCGGGGGAACCCTGTAATGGCAAAATTTCAGATGCTGTTGAAGTGGTGTACGAGAGCGAGATATATCAGCAGGTTGAGTGCTGTTGCAGCAACAACCTTGTGTTCAACGTCAGTATATGCAAACAATTGATGATGGACTTTAGGAAAGGTAAGACAAGGGAACATACACCAGTTTTCATAGAGAGATCAGAAGTGGAAAGGGTGAGCAATTTTAAGTTCCTGGGTGTCAATATCTCTGAGAATCTATCCTGGGCCCAACGTATTGATGCAGCTACAAAGAAGGCACAATGATGGCTATATTTCATTAGGATGATTTAATACGTCATCAAAGACACTTGCAAACTTCTACAGATGTATCGTGTAATTTATAATTTTTTGTAATTATGTATTACGTTGTACTGCTGCTGCAAAAACAACAAATCAGATTAGATGAGATTATTAGATTATGAAGACACTCAGTCCTCGTTTATTGTCATTTAGAAATTCATGCAACCATTAAGAAATGATACAATGTTCCTCCAGAGTGATATCACAAAAAAACAAGACAAACCAAAGACTAACACTGACAAGACCACATAATTATAACATATAGTTACAGCAGTGCAAAGCAATACCATAATTTGATAAAGAGCAGACTATGGGATCGGTAAAAAAAAGTCTCAAAGTTCCGATCGATTCCCGATAGTCCCCGATAGCAGGCGGCAAAAGAGAGAAACTCTCTCTGCCATAAACCACCGGGCACCGACAACTGTCAATGCATGGAAGCACCCGACCACAGCTGACTCTGAGTCCGCCTGAAAACTTCGAGCCTCCAACCAGCCCTTCGACATCGAGCACCATCTCTGCCGAGCACTTCGACCCCGTCCCGGCCGCCCAGCAACAAGCAAAGCCGAGGATTTGGGGCCTTCCCCTCCGGAGATTCTGGATCACACAGTAACAGCGGCAGCGAAAAAGGCATTTCACAAGTTTCTCCAGCTGTTCCTCCGTTCTCTCATGTCTGTCTCCATCAAATCAGGATTGTGCACGGCACCCTACTTGACAGATTAAAGATATCATTCACCGGAGTGGCTGCGCAAGCTACGTCGCGCCGCCATCTTCTCCTCCTCATGACATGTGCCAGTAAGGGTGATATTAAACCTGATTCTGATTCCATAGGTTGTGGGGACATTTCAAAGATGGGGCAAGTGAAGATCACCTTCTGCAACAAGAAATTTCTGCACACCTCTATTTTAAATGACTGCTGACTTATCTTGTAACTATTCCCCCTTGTTGAAGCTCTTCCACTTGTGAACCATCTCAACATCTCCCTTCCATGCCTGCTTAGGAGTCTCTAAATTTTGACAAAAATCAAACCTCATTCATTTAAACATCAAATGCAAGTACAGAATACTAGTCCTGCCCCTGCTAAAGAGAAACCCATTTGATCTGAACAGTCCCACTTTTCCTAGAAATAATCCAAATGGCCCTTCTGAATTTTGCACCAGTCAAGGCATTCATCAGCATTATTCTTTTATTCCTACACTGACTGAGTTGTTGATTACTACATTTGATACCTCTTTCTTAACTACTTAAAATCTGTATGAAAGACTCATCCTTTTTCATACCCATATAACCAGTACAACATCTAACAGTTCATCTTATCCCTCCAATCTGTAATGTCAATTGAATTGACTTTATTTCTTATATCCTTCACATACATGAGGAATAAAAATCTTTACGTTACATCTCTGTCTAAATGTGCAATCACAGTAAGTTATAATGAACAGAACAGTCGATGTAGCATAGAAATACATTCAAATCAGCGCGAGTTAATCAATCTGATGGCCTGGTGGAAAAAGCAGTCCTGGAGCCTGTTAGTCCTGGCTTTTATGCTGTTGTACTGTTTCCTGGACAGTAGCAGCTGGAATAGATTGTGGTTAGGGTGACTTGGGTCCCCAATAATCCTTCGGGCCCCTTTTTCACGTCTTTCTAAATGTCCTGAATCATGGGAAGTTCACAACTATAGATGTGCTGGACTGTCCGTACCACTCTCTGCAGAATTCTGAGATTAAGGGAGATACAGTTCCCATACCAGGTAGTGGTGCAGCCAGTCAGGATGCTCTCAATTGTGCCCCTGTTGAAAGTTCTTAGGAATTGTGTGCCCATACCAAGCTTCCTCAACAGTCTGAGATGAAAGAAATAAATGTTTGTCTAATTCCCTAACTACAGTTAATGTGATGCTATTACAGCTAGGGGTGCCGGAGCTCTGAGTTCAGTCCTGGCGCCTTCCGTAAGGAGTCTCTGTACATCCTCCCCGTGGAATGCACAGGTTTTCCATGGTCGCTCCAGTTTCCTCCCACAATCCAAAGACATACCAGGGAGGTTAATTGGACATTGTAAATTGTCCCCTGATTGGGTCAGGGTTAAATCAGGGTTGTTAGGGTTGCTGGGCAGCATGGCTCGAAAAGCTGGAAGGGCCTATTCCGTGCTATATCTTTAAATAAAATAAAGTAATTAATACTTTCTTGACCTAGTAAGTTGGCAGTGGACTTAAACGAAGAAGAGGTATGTTGCAATTTAATTGGAAATTGCAATTTTAATTCAAAAAATTACATTTTATCTGCAGTAGAGTTAGTTACAAGATAGTATATATACCTCCAATTAATAGGAATGCTATAGAGGAAGTTGGAAGGCCAGTGTATAATTTAATTAATTTAATTTCATCATTATCTTACTCTGCCTCATTCTTCTCCCACGTAAGGCCATAAGATATAGGGGCCGAATTAGGCCATTTGGCCCATTGAGTCTGCTCCGCCATTTCATCATGGCTGATGCACTTTCTTCTCAGTCCCAATTGTCTAGCTCCTTCAATTCCCTGTATCCCTCCATGCCCTGACTGATCAAGAATCTATCAACCTCTGCCTTAAGTATACCCAATGTCTTGGCCTCGACACCTACCTGTGGCAATAAGTTTCACTCTCTGACTAAAAAAAATTTCTCATCTCTATTCTAAATGGACATATCTCTTCTGAAACTGTGTCCTCTGGCCTCAGACTCCCCCACGACAGGAAACTTCCTCTCCATTGAGGCCTTTCAACGTCTGATAGGATTCAATGAGATGCCCCCTTCATTCTTCTGAATTCCAATGAATATAGGCCCAGAGCCATCAAACATCTTGAACAGTCCCAATAACACCCAACGCATGTTTGAGGAATAGTACTTTGAGGAATAGTGCACCTTTCAAGACTCAATGTTGAATTTAACAATTTCAGGTAATTTCTACTGTAAGCTGCCTATACTATCAATTCAGCTTTTCTCTCTCCAGAGACATAACCTGATCAGTTGGGTATTTGAGCATTAGTCTTTTGGTTTCAGGTGTTAGACACTGTTCTAACTGGCATTTCACAGTTTTGCCATGTCCTGTTATTCATTTTCTCTAATAATCCACATTAATCTAGCAATCAAATGACTCCATAAATGGTGTGACAACATCAGCAATCCTGGCTTTACCATATCAGATATATTCTTCTTCTTCTATCCATGCCTCATGAATCTTCTCTGCAACTTAATACTAACTTTCCTCTAGTTCTGATGAAAGCTTTCCAACCTGGAACAAAAATTCCAATTCTCTACACCAATGATGACAGGCTGAACATTTCCAACATCTTCTGTTTTTATTTCTAATTTCCAGAATCTACATCTTTTTGATTTTAAATGCTAATTGCTACGTTGCTTGCGTAGATCCAGTATTAATAAACAGCAAGATTTTATTACTTAAACACGATACATACACAGTCTGCGGAGCGAGAGATCACAGAGCGAGTTGCAGACAGTTCCTAGTGGATTTTACGTGCCAGCTTTAAGAACAGGGTGGTGCCTATCAGGAAGTGCATGCAACTTCAGCTGTTGATTGACAAGGTCAAAAAACTGCTGCTACAGCTAGATGCACTCAGGACCATCTGGGAGGCTGAAAACTGTATAGAGGAGTCTTTTACTGAGGCGGTCACATCCAGAGTGCAGGCTCCAGATAGTTAATGGGTGACCGACAGGAGAAGCAAGGGGAGCAAGCAGTCACTGCGGGTTTCCCCTGTAGCCATTCCCCTCTGCAACATGTATACTCCCTTTGGATACTGCTGGGGGTAGGGGGTGGGGGGGAAATGACCTATCAGGGCACAGCAGCAGCAACCAGGCCAGTAGCACTGTGGCTCAGCAGGGAAGCGTAAAGACAGGAAGAGCAGTAGTGAGGATGTTTGATAATTAGGGGACAGACAGCAGAGAAGCTAGGATGGTATGTTGCCTCCCAGCAACGAGGGTCCAAGATACAGAAGATTCTGAAGAGGGAGGGTAAGCAGCCAGAGGCACCAATGAACAGGGCCTCCAAGGTAGTAATCTCTGGATTACTCCCAGCACCACATGCTAGTCAGGGCAGGAATATGATGATAACACAGAGAATGAGTGGCTGAGGAAGTGGTGCAGGGGGCAGAGTTTCAGATTTCTGGATTATTGGGATCTCTTCTGGGGAACATATGACCTGTACAAAAAGGATGGGTTACACCTGAACCCAAGGGGGATCGATATCCTTTCAGGCAGGTTTGCTGTTGGAGCAGGTTTAAACCAAGTTGACAGGAGGATGGGAACTGTAGTGATAGGGCCAAGGATGGGACAGTTGGTATACAAGTTGAAGCAGTGTGTAGTTAGACTGTGAGGGAAACAAAGGCAGATAGATGATCGAGAAAAATTACAGTCAGTGGGATGAGGTGAACTGTAACATGGACAGAATCAAAAAGGGTGATGAATACAGCTTTGAAGGTGTAATATTTGAATGCACACAATATACAGAACAAGGTAGATGAACTAGTAGCGCAGTAATAGATATGCAAGTATGTGAGCATTACTGAGATGTGGCTGAAAGAAGAGCTTAACATTCAAGAATACACACTGTATCAAAAGGACAGGCAGGTAGGCAGAAGGGGATGGGATAGCTCTGTTGGTAAAAAAATGAAATCAAATCCTTAGAAAAAGGTGACATACGATTGAAAGATGTAGAATCTTTGTGGGTAGAATTAAGAAACTACAAGGGTAATGAGACCCTGTTGGGAGTTGTATACAGGCCCCCAAACGGTAGAAAAGATGTGGAGTTTCTGGGAGCAATTTGGAAGGCACAGGATGGATACATCCCAAAGGTGAAGAAGTATTCTAAAGGGAGGTTGAGGCAACCATGGTAGACAAGGGAAGTCAAAGGCCAGCATAAAAGGAAAAGAGAGGGCAGATAATATAGCACAAAAATAATAGTGGCAAGGTAGAGGATTGGAAAGCATTTAAAAACCAACAGGACGCAACTTAAAAAAGATGAAATATGAAGAAAAGCTAGGCAATAATATCAAAGAGGATACTAGATGTTTTTTCAGATTCAGTACTGTGCGAAAGTCTTACAGGTGTCCCCCCGCTTTTCGAATGTTCGCTTTACGAAACCTCACTGTTACGAAAGACCTACATTAGTACCCTGTTTTCGCTTTCAGAAGGTGTTTTCACTGTTACGAAAAGAATTCAGCGCGCAATAAAAAATTCAGCGCCTGAAAAAAAGCAGCGCGCACCCAGAGCAGCCGCTCTCCCCGGATTCAGAACGGCATTCTCGCCAGCATTGCTTTAACACGTGCCTGTGAGCAGTCGTTTGCAAGATGAGTTCTATGGTGTCGGAAAAGCCTGAAAGAGTTTGTAAGGGTGTTACACTTAGCGTAAAACTAGACATAATTAAGCCTTTCAATCGTGGTGAACAAAGCAAGGACAAAATGAGTTTGGCCTGTGGAAGCTGACGAAGATGATGTTGAAGAGGTTTTAGCATCCCATGACCAAGAACTGATAGATGAAGAGCTGATGCAATTGGAAGAGGAGAGGATAACAATCGAAACCGAATGAGTAATGATAAAGTACGACTTTAATTTTGAAAGGGTACGTAGGTTTAGGGGATATTTGCAAGATTCTTTGAGTCCTTACAAAGAACTGTATGATAGAAAAATGTGCGAGGCTCAGCAGAAAAGCAAGCCTTCCACATTAGCCACAGCAGACGACGAAACTCGACCTTCGACATCGAAGCGGGCAGTTATAGGAGAAGATGAGCTGCCTGCCCTGATTGACGATGAGATGACACCCTCGTGTCCCACCACCCTAACACCCAGGCCCCGGAGAGATACTGTACCGATCCGCGAAGAATGCAGCAGTAGCCGGGAGGCACACAGCACATCTTTAAGAAAAAAGCCAAAATAAACATGCTAATTAATTACGTGTCCGGCAGCATGTAATTAATTAGCATGTTTATTTCGGCTTTTTTCTTAAAGATGTGCTGGGTGCGTCCCGGCTACCGCTGGACCCCTGCGTGCTTCGTGCCAATGTACCAGTTGGTGGCTCGGAGGGTGGGGGCCACTGCACCACCCAGCCTGCGACGACTCAGCCTAACACACCATCATCAGTGTGTTCTGTGCTGTCCCGATTCCGGTAAGTGATACTACACTGTACATATATTATTTCTATTTTGTATTGGCTGTGTATTTTTACGTGTTATTTGGTATGATTTGGCAGCTTCATAGTTTAAAGATTACTGGAGAGCGCTTGCGCCGTGTTTTTGCCAACAGCGCTTGCGTGAGATTTTCTGCTGACAGTGCTTGCGTGAGATTTTCGCTACGGAGATCTGTGCCAGCAATGATTGTGGAAAAGTATTTCTACTTTATATAGGCTGTGTATTTATCATATCATTCTTGCTTTTACTATATGTTACTGTTATTTTAGGTTTTATGTGTTATTTGGCATGATTTGGTAGGCTATTTTTGGGTCTGCGAATGCTCACAAAATTTTCCAATATAAATAAATGGGAATTGCTTCTTCGCTTTATGACATTTCCGCTTATGAACCGTTTCATAGGAACGCTCTACCTTCGGATGGCAGGGGAAACCTGTATATACATTATCTCTAGGATACCTGAAACTTTTGCACAGTTCTGTATTTGTCCACGTAGAGTGGAGAGGAGAGCAAATTTGTAAATCTGGCGGGAACAAAGTATGTTAGGAATGGCGACGGTGGAATGCTGTGGGAAGGGTGTAGGACAGGTGGCAAAAGAGTGCCGGGGCGGGGGTGTTGGGGGTGCAGACATACCCAGTCCCGAGACACCAGGCAAGGCTACTGGATTCCAAACAATTGCTTTACTGATCATTACAAAATGCCTCTGGATACTTCCTGCTCCCTCCCCTTTCCCCAACCATGATTCCCCTCTCCTTGCCCCATTACCATTTTTAGTCCACAAAAGAAACCCATATCAGAATCAGGTTTATCATCACTCACATATGTCTTGTTTTTTTTTTTGCAGCAGTAGAGTGCAATACATAAAATTACCATAATACTGCGCAAAAGTCTTAGGCTCCTTAGCCATATACCGTATATGTGGCTAAGACTTCTGCACCGCACTGTATATAACGAGTAAAAGAGAGGTGAGAGTGTGTATTAGACCACTGGAAAATTGAGAGGTAGTAATGAGCGACAGAGAAATGGTGGACAAACTTAATAAGTAGTTTGCATCAGTCTTCACTATGACAGAGACTAGCAGTAGGCCAGAAATTCAAGGGTGTTAGGGGACAGAAGTGAGTGTAGTTGCTATTATTAAGGAGAAGATGCTTGGGAAGCTGAATAGTAAGTCACCTGGACCAGATAGGCAGGAGAATGGGGTTGACAGGGATAATAAATGGGGTTGAGAGGGATGAAAAAGATCCTGAGAGGCATAATATGATTAGGAATAGTCAGCATGGCTTTGTCAAAGGCAGATCGTGCCTTATAAACCTGACTGAATTTTTTGAGGATGTGACTAAACACACTGATGAAGGAACAGCAGTAGATGTAGTGTATATGGATTTCAGCAAGGCATTTGATAAGGTACCCCATGCAAAGCTTATTGAGGAAGTAAGGAGGCATGGGATCCAAGGGGACCTTGCTTTACGGATCCAGAATTGGCTTGCCCACAGAAGGCAAAGAGTGTTGTAGATGGGTCATATTCTGCATGGAGGTTGGTGACCAGTGGTGTGCCTCAGGGATCTGTTCTGGAACCCCTTCTTCTTGTGATTTTATAAATGACCTGGATGAGGAAGTGGAGGGATGGGTTAGTAAATTTGCTGATGACATAAAGGTTGGGGGTGTTGCGGATAGTGTGGAGAGCTGTCAGAGGTTACAGCGGAACATCAATAGGATGCAAAACTGGACTGAGAAGTGGCAGATGGAGTTCAACCCAGATAATTGTGAGGTGGTTCATTGTGGTAGGCAGAAAATAGTATTAATGGTAAGACTCTTGGCAGTGTGGAGGGTCAGAGGGATCTTGGGGTCTGAGTCCATAGGATACTCAAAGCTGCTGTGCAGATTGACTCTGTGGTTAAGAAGGCATACAGTGCATTGGCCTTCATCAACCGTGGGATTGAGTTTAAGAGCCAAGGGGTAATGTTGGAGCTGTATAGGACCCTGGTCAGACCCCACTTGGAGTACAGTGCTTAGTTCTGGTCACCTCACTACAGGAAGGATGTGGAAACTATAGAAAAGGTGCAGAGGAGATTTACAAGAATGTTGACTGGACTGGGGCGCGTGCCTTAAAAGTAAAGCTTGAGTAAACTCGGCCTTTTCTCCTTGGAGTGATGAACAGAGGTGACCTGATATAAGTGTATAAGATGATGACAGGCATTGATCATGTGTATAGTCAGAGGCTTTTTCCCAGGGCTGAAATGACTAACATGAGAGGGCAGTTTTAAGGTGCTTGGGAGTAGGTGCAGAGGAGATGTCAGAGGTAAGCTTTTATTTTACACAGGGAGTGGTGAGTGCATGGAATGGGCTACCGGTGACAATGGTGGAGGAGGATAAGATAGGGTCTTTTAAGAGACTCCCGGATAGGTACATGGAGTTTAGAAAAATAGAGGGCTATTGGCCACCCTAGGTAATTTCTAAAGTACATGTTCAGCACAGCATTGTGGGCCGAAGGGCCTGTATTAGAAACCATAGAACCATAGAAAAACTACAGCACAGAAACAGGCCTTTTGGCCCTTCTTGGCTGCGCCGAACCATTTTCTGCCTAGTCCCACTGACCTGCACATGGACCATATCCCTCCATACACCTCCCACGCATGTATCTATCCAATTTATTCTTAAATGTTAAAAAAAGAACCCGCACTTGCTACCTCGTCTGACAGCTCATTCCATACTCCCACCACTCTCTGTGTGAAGAAGCCCCTCCCCCAATGTTCCCTTTAAACTTTTCCCCCCTCACCCTTAACCCATGTCCTCTGGTTTTTTTTCTCCCCTTGCCTCAGCGGAAAAAGCCTGCTTGCATTCACTGTATATTGTGCATATTGTATATTGTGTACTGTATATTGTGCACTGCATACACAGCACATTCATATTGTGCTGTAGGTTTTCTATGTTTCTAAATCATCCATAATAGAATAGTGGAGCAGACTCAATGGGCCGGGTGGATTCTGCTCTTGAGTTTTATTGTCGAAATATATTTCTCAAGAACAAGATTGTTCAGAATACAAACTTGTTTTTATGAGAAAGTACAAATTCAGCTTCAGGTAGCAATTGCTGTAACTCAAAAGATGCAAAGATTAAAATATTTCATTTAGTAGGCTGCAATCGTATAACTAGTTAATTTTTCCTTTTATGAAACAAACAATTTAACTTCTCATTGTTACGGTTCTTACCTTCCTTGTTAGTAAACTTTTGCGTCTCATGCCAAAAGACTCCAGTTGCAAGCGTCCCCTTAGTGCTAGTTCAATCAGCATGCATCCACGCAACCCAGAGGAGATGCAATCATTCCAAAATGATGTATAACCCTGCATGGAAAAACAAAGATTTACATTTATTAAGCACTCTACACATCCTTCTTAGAATATCCTAGCGCACTTTCAGCCAATGAATTAGCTGTGGTTGTTCAATATTTTATTTCATTATTCAATATGACAATGACTAGATAATTTGGTTTTCCAATAATTGTTTATTGGTTAATAAATATTGGCCAGGTACTGAACTAATAATGAAAAACAAGGAGCTGGCAGATGAATGAAACTATTATTTTGCTGCGGTCTTCACTAAGAATGTGCAAGTTATCACCATAAATAGGAATAGGAAGAGGGATGAACTCCAGAAAGTACCAGGACAATATCACTGACTAAACTGCTGGAGCTGTAGGCTGGTATCTCTGGGTAATGATAGACTTTATCCTTAGGTTTTAAAGGGAATAACCAGTGAGATAATTAATATACTGGTATTAACTTCCCTTAATTTACCAGATTTGAAAAAGTTACAGTATATTACAGTGGAAAATAGCAAACGTGACTTATTTTAAAGGAGAGAGAGAAAGCAAGAAACTATGAGCCATTTAGCTTAATATCTGTGATGTTACAAATGGTAGAAGCCATCACTAAAGATATGATGCATCTTTAGAGATGGCTTCTATTTAAAATTGTTCAAGATAAATGTTCAAAGTCAACTGATTTTATAGACACAATAATGTGTTTGATTTATTTATTGGATTTCTGTTGAAAAAGGAGTATTGTTATTTATACTAAGACTTCCAGAAGGCATTTGAAAAGTTGTTGCACCTAGCCTTACTAGGGGAAAAACACAATGTGTAGGAAGTAATATACAAACCTCATTTCCAGAAAAGTTGGGATCTTTTCCAAAATGCAATAAAAACAAAAATCTGTGATATGTTAATTCACGTGAACCTTTATTTAACTGACAAAAGCACAAAGAAAAGATTTTCAATAGTTTTACTGACCAACTTAATTGTATTTTGTAAATATACACAAATTTAGAATTTGATGGCTGCAACACACTCAACAAAAGTTGGGACAGAGTTAAAACAAGATTGAAAAGTGCACAGAATATACAAGTAACACTGGTTTGGAAGACTCCACATTAGGCAGGCTAATTGGTAGCAGGTGAGGTATCACGACTGGGTATAAAAGTAACGTCCATCAAAGGCTCAGTCTTTGCAAGCAAGGATGGGTCGTGGCTCACCCCTTTGTGCCAAAATTCGTGAGAGAATTGTTAGTCAGTTCAAAAGCAACATTTTTCAACGCAAGATTGCAGAGAATTTAGGTCTTTCAACATCTACAGTACATAATATTGTGAAAAGATTCAGAGAATTCAGAGACATCTCAGTGCATAAAGGGCAAGGTCAGAAACCACTGTTGAATGCGCGTGATCTTCGAGCCCTCAGGCGGCACTGCCTAAGAAACCGTCATGCTACTGTGACAATTATAGCCACCTGGGCTTGGGAATACTTTGGAAAACCTTTGTCATACAACACAGTCCGTCGCTGCATCCAGAAATGCAACTTGAAACTGTATTACGCAAGGAGGAAGCCATACATCAACTCTATGCAGAAACACCGGCAAGTTCTCTGGGCCCGAGCTCATCTCAGTTGGACCGAAAGACTGTGGAACCGTGTGCTGTGGTCAGATGAGTCCACATTTCGGCTAGTTTTGGGAAAAAAACGGGCGTTGAGTTCTCCGTGCCAAAGATGAAAACGACCATCCGGATTGTTATCAGTGAAAGGTGCAAAAGCCAGCATCTTTGATGGTATGGGGGTGCATCAGTGCCCACAGCATGGGTGAGTTGCATGTATGTGAAGGTACCATCGACTCTGAGGCATATATTAGGATTTTAGAGAGACATATGTTGCCATCAAGGCGACGACTCTTCCCGGGACGTCCATGCTTATTTCAGCAGGACAATGCCAGACCACATTTTGCATGGGCTACAACAGCATGGCTTTATAGACACAGAGTGATTGTGTTGACTGGCCTACTGCCAGTCCAGATCTATCTCCTATTGAACATGTATGGCGCATCATGAAGAGGAGAATCAGACAACGGAGACCACGGACTGTTGAGCAGCTGAAGTCTTATATCAAGCAAGAATGGACAAAATTTCCAACTGCAAATCTACTACTTTCAGTTCCAAAACGATTAAGAAGTGTTATTAAAAGGAAAGGTGATGTAACACAATGGTAAACATGCCTCTGTCCCAACTTTTGTTGAGTGTGTTGCAGCCATCAAATTCTAAATTTGTGTACGTTTACAAAATACAATTAAGTTGGTCAGTAAAACTATTGAAAATCTTTTCTTTGTACTTTTGTCAGTTAAATAAAGGTTCACGTGAATTAACATACCACAGATTTTTGTTTTTATTGCATTTTGGAAAAAATCCCAACTTTTCTGGAAATGGGGTTTGTAATGACAGGGATAGAATTTGGCTGGCTAAGAGGAAGGAGTAGGCATGAACAACTCTTTTTCTGATTGTTAAGATGCAATTAATTTTGTGCCACAAATTCATCCTGGGACCTCATCTTTTTACAATTTATGTAATTGACTTGAGCAGAGGCATTAAGGTAGGTAGGAAATCAAGTTGTGAAGAGCATACAGATACATTAAATAGATTAAAAGAGCAAAAAAATGCATCAAGGAAAGTAAAAATCATATTATCTAGATCAAGGGTCCCCAAACTTTTTCTGCATCGCGGACCGGCTGACCGGGGGCGGGGGGGGGGGGGTGTTAATCACAACCAGAATATAGGTGATAAGTAAACTATAAGTCACTTATAAGTGGTTAATACACTCAATTTCGTTTCTAAAAGGGTTTATCTAACAAATTTAATATTAAACACACAGCACATATTTTCCTCACGTGACTATAGTGATAAGTCAATTACATTATAACATTTCAAATAACGTTTGGATATTAAACACACAGTGCATATTTTCCTAGTATGAACATATAAAATCATTGCAACACACCAAAATCGCTGAATCAGTGGGAGCCCTGGGCTTGTTTCCCTGCAACAAGACGGTCCCATCGAGAGGTGATGGGAGACAGCGATAGTTGAAGGGAGTTCCTTATGTCCAGTTTATTTCGTAATTTAGTTTTCGTTGCACTCATTACAGAAAACCCCGCTTCGCAGAGATATGATGTTGGAAATGGAAGCAATGTTTTCAGTGCTTTCGTGGCTATCTCAGGATATTCAGCCTTGACTTTGATCCAGAATGCCAGCAGAGATGTTATGTCAAACATACTTTTCAGCCCACTGTCATTTGCAAGCTCGAGGAGTTGATCTTCTTCCCGCGCTGACATGGATGTTTCACCGGGGACATTCACAAATGGATACGGACCCATTCCTTTGCACATCTTGGGTCATTTGCAGTTGGGAAGTAATGCTTGAATTCTGTCAACAGCGAAGATAGGTGATCGCGCACCAGCTGCGAGAAGGACGATGCAGCTTCAGTCTCTCCCAAAATCCCAGCTAACGTTGGGCACATGTCAAATAAGCCCCTGTCCACTCGCCGTCCCCACAGTTCCAGTCTGGCTTTGAAAGCAGACACTTTATCTGCCAACTTGAAGAGAGCTGTCATTCTCCCCTGAAGTGACAAATTGAGTTCATTGACCAGGTTGAAGATATCACACAGATAAGCTAGTTTTGCTATCTACTGTTCGTAACTGAAGTGTGCTGCCAGTGGTGACTTTTTTCCTGAAAGAAAAGCGTTTGTGCTCTGGATCCATTTCCTCGCAAAGCTGCTCAAACAGACGTGAGTTAAGGTCTTTTGCTTTGATGTGATTGATAACAGCGTATTGAGTGATGTTGTTGAAGTTAAGATCAGGTGAAATTTTTCGGCTAGCCAGCATTTCCCTGTGTATGATACAGTGTGTAGACTGGCATTCAGGAGCAACCTCTTTGACTCGGGTAGTGAAACCAGACAGCCGTCCAGTCATAGCTGCAGCCCCGTTTGTGCATATTCCAACACAGAATGACCAGTCCAGTTTGCATGACATGTAGTCATTCAAAGACTTGAAAAGTTCTGCCCTAGTTGTGTTAGTTGGCAGCGGCAGTGCACACAACATATCCTCGTGCACATCGTCTTCAAATATATATCGCACATAAACCAGCAGTATTGCCTTGTTGTCGAAATCGGTAGACTCGTCGACCTGGATAGCATACCATGGTGACTTGTTAAGCCGTTCCAACAGCTGTGCTTCGATGTCCTCCGCTATGTCATCGATTCTCCTTAAAACTGTGGTTGCTGAAAGAGAAACCTGTGCCATCTTGTTCGCTGCAGCTTCTCCCAACAGTTCATGGCACATATCCTTGGCAGCAGGCAGAATCAATTCTTCACCAACAGTGAAAGGCTTCTTAGCCTTAGCAATATGGCTAGCCACTAAGTATGACGCTGTCAGAGCAGCAGCATTTGTGGAGGTGGTGGCTCTCAGCACTTGCTTCTGTCCCCCTTATTCACGTTTTTTCCGCTCAAAAAACTCAACGGGTTTGTCTTTAAGTGCAGGGTGCTTGGACTCAAGGTGCCGAAGCAGTTTTGAGGGCTTCATTGCCTCATTAGACAGCTTGTCCCTACATATCACACACAGGGGGCTTGGAGTGTGCGAGTCTCCGGTCGTAATAAAACCATATTTTATGTATGACTTATTTTCTGTAGAAGGGATCTTTCTTTTTTTTTGCAGCTCGGCCTCAGCTGTCTCTGCGTTATCATCATCATCATTAGGCCTTTTATGTCCCCTACCACCTCTTCCAAAGAAACTCTCAAGTGACGTTTGTTTTTTACTCAACGAGTAGTTGTAGGTTAATGACTGACTGATGACATTGCGTGGGTAATGACCTCGCGTACGTTCAGGTTCAACAGTGGGCGTGACAGGGAATGAGGAAAGGTGCAGCTGACTCATATCGTTTCATATCACCAAATCATATCGTTTCCTCACAGCCCGGTAGCACATGCATTGCGGCCCGGTGGTTGGGGACCACTGATCTAGATGGTAAGAGATTGTTAAGAGATGTAGAGAGGTCTGAGTATAGAGTACATGATTTGTAAACGGTCAACATACAGGTAGCCTGAGTAATTAAGAAAGCCAAAAGAATTTCAAAAACTCAGGTTACGTAACATACTATATATGGATGTTACAACTGAAAAGTCGTTTCTTATAACTTCCCATTGTTCCTAGCATTTTCTTTTTAAATTTCAGATTGCAGTATTTCAATATCCAGAATATCATTTATTGTCAAGGTAACTGAATAAAGCTAGGAAGGTTATACTTCAGTTTTATTTGGCACTGATGAGGCCACATAAAGAATACAGGGTGGTCTTATTTGTGTTAAGATTGCTACTGTGTTGAAGCCAGATCAGAGGATGAACTGAAAATAAAGGATTGTCTTATGAGAAAAGTGTGGACAGGCTAGGCTTGTATCCACTGGAATTATGAAGAGTGGGATATGCTTGATTGAAACACAAGATCCTAAGGGATTTTGATAGGATGGATTGACAGAGGATGTTTTCTTTTTTGAGGAATCTAGAAATAGGGTACAAAGCTCAAAAATAATGTGGTGTTCATTTAGGACAGAGATGAGGCAATGTTTTTTCTGCCTCTCAGAAGACCCCAAGTCTTTGTAGCTTTCTTTCTCTGGGGCAATGGGAGATTTGAATATTTTTAAAGCAAGGTAGACAGCTACTTGAGAATCAAAGAGATTACTCTAGAGAGGTGGGAGTGCGAAGACTGGGATTATCAATCAGATCAGCCCTGATGTTTTAAATGATGAAGTAGGATTAAGAGGGAGACACCTCCTTTGTTCCTTTATTTTAAATTTTCATGAACTAGCAGTCAATATTTATTGCAAACTTTAGAAAATCTGCAGACATTGGAAATCATGAATCCTTGGCAGTCAGTGTATTACCATTGCTGAGTTCATCACAGCCCTGCTGAAGGATCTCAGCCCGAAACGTCGACTGTGTACTCTTTTCCATAGATACTGCCTGGCCTGCTGAGTTACTCCAGCATTTTGTGTGTCTTGTTGTCAATATTTATTGGTCAATCCTGACTTGTGTATTGCAGATTATGATGGAAAATCCTTAGGGTGTCAGGAGACAAGTCACTCACTACAGAGCACCAGCCTGAGCTGCTCTCGTACCCATGGCACTTATCGGACTAATCTCTTTGGAGTTTCTAGTCACTGGTGACCGTAGGATATTTACAGTTGGGCAACTCAGCAATGGTAATGCACTGAATGCCAAGGATTTGTGATTAAACTCTCATTTTGGGGGGGGGGGGGGGGGATGGCTATTGCCTTGCATATTTTTGGTACAAATGTCCCTTGCCACTTTCCATCCTGATGCCTGAATGTTGTTTAGGCTTTGTTGCATGCTGTCTTGAACACTCCATTTGCTGAGGAGTTGCAAATGGAATTGAATGTTGTCCATTCAATGAACATCTTTATCTTTGACCTTATGTTGGAAAAAAGGTCAGGTTATGCCTAGCAGACTCCTCGAAGGAACTCCAGCAGTGATATTGTGAGAATGAGCTGATTGATCACCTTCAATCATAACCATGTCTATGTGTGAGATATGACTCCAAGCACCAGAGCAGTTTCCCTTTGATGTGAATCGACTTCAGTCTTTGCAGGGCTCCTTGACGCTGTACTCACTCAAATGCTGCCTAGATGCCACAGAAAGTCTCTTATCTCAACTCCAGAATTCAATTATTCCAATTTTGATTTTCAAAAACTTAAAAGAAAAAAAAACTAGATAGTAAAAATCCAAACAAAAACAAACAGAAATTGCTAGAAACACAGATGGTAAGGCAGCAGGTCTTAAATTGTGAACTGAAAGTTTATAATTTTAAAACCCATCAGGCCCTGGGGATTTATCAACCTTCAGTCCGATCAGTTTACCCAACACCATTTTGTGCCTGACGTGAATTTCCTTCAGTTCCTCTGTTACCCTAGGTCCTCTGGCCACTATTACAACTGGGAGATGGTTTGTGTCTTCCCTAGTGAAGACAGATCCAAAGTACCTGTTCAGCTCCAATGCCATTTCCTTGTTCCCCATAATAATTTCACCCATTTCTGTCTTCAAAGGCCGAACTTTGGTCTTGACTAATTTTTTCCTCCACATACCTAAAGAAGCTTTTACTATCCTCCTTTATATTTTTGGCTAGCTTACCTTTGTACCTCACCTTTTCCTCCCGTATTGCCTTTTTAGTTATCTCCTGTTGTTCCTTAAAAGTCTCCCAATCCTCTGGCTTCCCATTCATCCTTGATATGTTATTCTTCCTCTCTTTTATTTTTATACTGTCCTTGGCTGCCCTTGTCATCCACGGTCACCCCTTACTCCCCTTAGAACCTTTCTTCCTCTTTGGAATGAACTGATCCTGCACCTTCTGTATTATTCCCAGAAATACCTGCCATTGTTGTTCCACTGTCATCCCTGCTAGGGTATCTTTTCAGTCAACTTTTGCCAGCTCCTCCCTCATGTGTACATAGTCCCCTTTGTTCAACTGTAATACTGACACTTCCGATCTTCCCCTCTCCCTCTCAAATTGTAGGTTAAAACTTATCATAGGAGTCACTACCTCCTAATGGCTCCTTTACTTGAGTTCCCTTATCAAATCTGGCTCATTACACAACACTAAATCCAGAACTGCCTTCTCCCTTGTAGGCTCTAATACAAGCTGCTCTAGGAATCCATCTCTGAGGCATTTCACAAACTCCCTTTCTTGGGGTCCAGTACCAACTTGATTTTCCAGGTCTACCTGCATGTTAAAATCCCCCATAACAACCGTAGAATTAACTTTGCGACATGCCAATTTTAACTCTTGATTTAACCTGCACCCTATATCCAGGCTACTGTTTGGGGGCCTGTAGATAACTCCCATCAGGGTCTTTTTGCCCTTACAGTTTCTCAGTTCTATCTATACTTACTCTACATCTCCTGATTAACTATGTCTTCCCCCTCGCAAGAGACTGAATTTCATTCCTCACCAACAGAGCCACCCCACCCCCTCTGCCAGCCTGTCTGTCCTTTTGATAGGATGTATACCCTGAATATTCACTTCCCAGTCCTGGTCCTCTTGCAGCCATGTCTCTGTTATTCCCACAACATCATTCTTGCCAATTTCCAACTGAGCCTCAAGCTCATCCACTTTATTTTTTTATAGTCTGTGCATTCATATATAATACTTATAATCCTTTTAAAGTAATACTTTTACTCCCTTCACCTTTCACATCGATTCCAATTGCACTGCCCATATTCTCCGATCCCTTCCTGATCTTTCTGCCCCTTTAATTCTGTTGTCTTTCTTAACTTTTCTTATTCTCGCATTCCCTTTAGCTTCATTCTTATATTTCCAGTTCGTTCCCCCCCCCCCCCCGACTACTTAGTTTAAACACACCAGTGTAGCAGTGGCAAACCTACCTGCCAGAACGCTGGTCCCCCGTCTGTTAAGATGCAACCCGTCCCTTCTGTACAATTCATCCTTACCCCAATACAGATCCCAGTGGTCCAAGAATCTAAATCCCTGCTCCCCACAGCAGCTTCTCAGCCACACATTCAGATCCCCTATCTCCCTGTTCATGTCCTCTCTAGCACAAGGAACTGGAAGCAAACCCGAGATAACCACCCTGGAGGTCCTGCTTTTCAGCCTTCTTCCGAGTTCTCTGAAGTCACACTGCAAAATGTCTCTCATCTCCTTCCTGATGTCATTTGTGCTGCCATGCACCGTCACCTTCTCCCTTGACGATGCCCTGCAATCGGTCCGTAATGTCCTGGATCCTGGCACCAGGGAGGCAACACACCATCCTTAAATACCGCCTTTTGCCGCAGAAACCCCTATCTGTACCTCTCACTATGGAGTCCCCTACTACCACGGCTCTGCCTGATGCCTGTCTCCTTGGCTTTATTTCAGCGCCAATTTTTGACTCGCAGACCCGTCCGCCTCTCAGACTGGCACTGTCTTCTGTCCCGACAGCTTCCAAGAGTGTGAACCTGTTTCAAGAGGCACATCCCCCATGGTCTCCTGTACTCCAAGCATCCATCCCTTCCTCATCGTTGCCCCCCTTCTCTCTTCCGGTATCTTCGGTGTAACGATCTTGCTGCATGTCCTGTCCAGAAAAATCTCGTTTTCCTGGATGAACCTGAGGTCATCCAGTTGCTTGTCCAGTGCCTCAACACAGTCCTTCAGGAGCTGAACCTGGACACACTTTCCACATTTGTAGCAGCCAGAGGCACCATCAATGTCCCTGACCTCCCACGTCATGCAAGCAGCACACTGAATCAGTTGACCTGTCATTTCTTCACCACATGCGCCAGGCAGAGGTCCTTCTGCAGTTGTACAGGGCCTTGGTGAGACCACACCTGGAATACTGTGTACAGCTTTGATCTCCCAGTTTGAGGAAGGACATTCTAGCTATTGAGGGAGTGCAGTGTAGGTTCACAATGTTAATTCATGGGATGGAGGGATTGTCATATGTTGAAAGATTGGAGCGACTGGGCTTGTATACACTGGAATTCAGAAGGATGAGAGGGGATCTGATTGAAACATATAAGATTATTAAGGGACTGGACACGCTAGAGGCAGGAAACATGTTCCCGATGCTGGGAGAGTCCAGAACCAGAGGCCACAGTTTAAGAATAAGGGGTAGACAATTTAGAACGGAGTTGAAGAAAAACTTTTTCACCCAGAGGGTTGTGGTTCTGTGGAATGCTCTGCTCAGAAGGCAGTGGAAGCCAATTCTCTGGATTCTTTCAAAAAAGAGTTAGATAGAGCTCTTAAAGTTAGCAGAGAGAAGGGATATGGGGAGAAGGCAGGAAAAGGGTACTGATTGTGGATGATCAGCCATGATCATAGTGAATGGTGGTGCTGGCTCGAAGGGCTGAATGGCCTACTCCTGCACCTATTGTCTATTTGTGGAAGGAGAAACAGAGTTGACATTTCAAGCTGAAGACTCTTCAGTAGACTTTTATGCCAAACAAAAAACACATCTGAGAAACATTAACAGGGTTTCCATGACAATCATTCTGAGAAATGCAATAATTAAAAATTAGGAGCTGCTCTGACCTTCCAAATGTCTTCGCCCTGCTGCTTGGTATGTTGGACAAATTATTACATGGGGAACATTCACCATTCATTGCTGCAGCACTCCCCCCACCGACTTCACCATCACCCCTCAATCATAGGGCTCTCAGTTGAGCCAGAAAAACCCTCTAAGCCTGAGGCACCACTCAACTAATGTTTCTCCTCATTCAGTTGTGCTGAAAGTTATTCAGACAGCTAATAGGCAGTAACTATCTACTGATGTATAGGCTAGGGAACTCTACCTCCCAGCAGTGAAGTGATGGGCATGCTTCATTATTGTCAAAGAATTATAGGGTGGAATATGCCTGCGTGGCAACTGGTAATTGACTGCACCAAGGTGGCTACCTTCCTAGCAGTTACTATAACAATATGATCAGTTACAAAATCACTTTGTTCTTCACACAGACTTAGCACTTGAATTTATGTAATGATTCAAAGTTACCCAAGAAAGCCCATGTTAAATAATAAAAAGACAGACTGCAATTCCATTAAAGTATCCATTAATTGCCCATCAACATGTCGAGGAAGATTGAAACAGAGGTGTAAACACAAAATAATCTGCAGATGCTGGGGTCAAAGCAACACTCACAACACGCTGGAGGAACTCAGCAGAGAGAGGGTCTCACTGAATTCTCGAAGAGAAGATTTAAACTTCTTCAGGGTAGGCATACCTCGAAGAGACTTCGCAGCAGAGTAGCGAATCGTAAACACAAGATAATCTGCAGATGCTGGGGTCAAAGCAACACTCACAACACGCTGGAGGAACTCAGCAGGTCGGGCAGCAGTCCTGACGAAGGGTTCCGGCCGGAAATGTCAACTGATCTTTTCCACGGAATCTACTGAGTTCCTCCAGCGTGTTGTGAGTGTTGCCTTGAAACAGAGGTGAATGTGGAAGGCGAGTGAGTGTTCAGCGCTGAATACCTGCCTCCTGCTACTGCTAGATATGGTGTCTGTGTGTCACCACTTATTGGTCGCTACTGCCTGATAAGATGTCTGTGGGTGATGGCTTATTGCTCGATGCTACCAGTTAAGATGGCTGGGTGTGACGGACAATCTCCCTCACTGCTCTGTCTCTGCTTTCGAGTGGTTTCTCTCTCCTTGTGGTTGTCGGAGGATGTTACTGAGGTTTGATGATTTATGAATTGGACTGGACTCTTTGATTTTATGGCTTTTCTATTCTGTGTTTTCACTAGTTCTTTCTTAAGTCTGCAAATTTGGTGAGATCTTTAAGTTTTTTTTGTGTTAGGGAGGGAGTTGGATGTTCTTGCAGTTTGCCTGATCTGTTTTTCTGCATGGGCGGGCAGGGGGGTTTGACGCACTTGTTGTTGCTGTGCGATTTAAACTTGGCGCGATTGGTAAACATTTTTTTGTGTGGTGGATTGGGGTTTAATGTTCTCACAGTTCACCCAATTTGTTTTTCTGCGTGGCGGGGGTGGGGGGGTCGATGCTCTTGTTGCTGTTGCATGATGTAATTTGGGGCGATTTGTAAGTGCTTTTTGTGATGGCGGATGTTTTTTCTTTGAATGACTCCATGGTTTTCTTGGTTTCGTGGCTATCTGGAGAAGACATATTTCAGAATTGTATACTTTGATAATAAATGAACCTTTGAAAGGAACTGCTAACAAAAAATATGTATCAATAAAGCGTTTAAAGCAGTTAACCTAATATAGAAAAACTTGGAAATTTTAACCTGGTACTGCAGTATGACAGAAAATGAAAAAGAATGACCCTTTGTTCTTTCCAACTCTTGCAAAGGCGGCACAATACCAAAAAATGTTAGTTGGATGCAAATAGAAACATACTCATTTTCACATCACCATTCAGCAATTTTCATTCTACATTTCTGAAATACAAAGTTATTTTTATACCTACCAATGCAAATTTTTTGTTATAGAATATAATCTCGCACTCATGTGAGCCTACTCATATGGCCCACATGCGCTAATACCAGAAAAGAAACACAGAAAAAAAAACTGCATTTAAATAACCATCCTTCATGACATACAGATGCCTCAAATTACTTTATAAACAATTTCAATTGCATTCTCTGTTATAATGTGGGAAACACACACTCAATTTTCGTACAAGGTGCTATGAACAACACAGCACTTTTTCAAATCGTGCCACGGGCAGAGGGACTCTCATATGAAAGACAATCTGATAGAGTATCACAGAGGGAAGGGCCAGATACCTTGGAGCAGAACTTGAACCCACAATCATATATCACAGAACACAAGAGAATTACAACCAAGCCCAGGCCAATACTGGAGAGAAAGTGGATACATCTTTAAAAGTGATCCTGTACCAAGCACTTAAATAAATGAACATGGAGGTAAACAAGTAACTATTTAAGTACTAAAGTTTATGATTTTGCAACAGTTTGCTAGCCAGGCACTTTCCATCCTGTGAACAATATGGACCACTGACTTCATCTTCTTGTGCATGTGCAGATATTGAAAGCTGCAATCAGGTTTACACAGTGACAATGCTCAGCGTAAGCAGCTCCATCAGTTATTGATGCAAATTCTGGAAGAAAGTGTGAAACCATGGCCTAAAATAGAAAGCAGCTCACAATAGTCTCAATGGAGGCTCCCTTAGTCCACATATCCATTTCCAAGCTCCAAAAAACTAAACGAGAAGAATTTAATGACAGCTCTTCTACAGTTACCACTAAAACAAATACAAAGGTGTAATCACTTTACAATAGTCAATCAGATTCAACATAAGCTGATTTCAGCATTAGTAAATTTTAGCTTATGCCATTTTTCATGCATATCTCCATTACAACGGAAAAACAGCTGTTGATGTACTATCAATATAGAAAATGATGCAGACATTTTTAATTCTTGTCTTGTTAAAAAATAGATGACTCAACAAGTTTATTTCAAACTTTACAATAAATTCTGAAGAAGGTCGATGAATAGAGCTTCAGCACTGCGGATCTTGGCCTGGATGTAACTTTGTTTATCCAACAATGAACTTGCAGCATGCTGTTGTGCAAAGGAGCTTGGGAGTGCTTGTGCATGAATCGCAAAAAGTTGGCTTGCAGGTACAAAAGGTTATTAAGAAAGCAAACGGAGTGTTGGCCTTCATTGCTAGAGGGATTGAATTCAGGAGCAGGGAGGTCATGCTGCAACTATACAGGGTACTGGTGAGACCGCACCTGGAGTACTCTGTGCAGTTCTGGTCTCCATACTTGAAGGAGTATATACTGGCTTTGGAGGCAATGCAGAGGAGGTTCACCAGGTTGTGTCCACGGATGAAGGGGTTAACCTGAGGTGAGATTGAGTCGCCTGGGACTAGACTCTCTGGAGTTCAGAAGAATGAGAGCGCATCTTATAGAAACATACAAAATTTTGAAAGGGACAGATAAGTTAGAAGTAGGAAAGTTGTTTCCATTGGTCGGTGAGACCAGAACTAGGGAACATTGCCTCAAGATTCAGGGGAGAAGATTTAGGAAGGAGATGAGGAGAAACTGTTTTTCCCAGAGAGTGGTGAATCTGTGGAATTCTCTGCCCAGGGAAGCAGTTCAGGCTTCTTTACTAAATATGTTTAAGAAACAACATAGGTTTTTACATAGTAAGGGAATTAAGGGTTATGGGGAAAAGGAAGGTAGCTGGAGCTGAGTTTACAGACAGATCAGCCATGATCTTATTGAATGGCGGGGCAGGCTTGATGGGCCAGATGGACTGCTCCTGCTCCTATTTCTAATATTCTTATGTTCTTGTAATGTAGAAACAGCATTGGTTGAGTTCTTTGAGGTTCCCCCTACAGATACTTCCGATGCATCACTGTTGCCCAGTGGGTCAGCAGCTTACCATTAGGTTTTGCACCCTTGCCTTTGTGGGGTCTTTTCCTCAATGGACTACATCAGTATTGCTGTGCTTGAGACACCAGTATTTTATCATCCATGGCAATTTGAAAAGTAGCCCCAAGACACAAAGAGACCTGTATGTCCTTTGTCTGATTGTGAAATGTAATTGTAGAGGGCGGTATTCCGCAGTGGGTGGAAGGTTGGAGACAGAATCTTTCTTTTGGGGATAAGAAACGAAAATATTTATCAGTGCATCACTCTACATAACTTCTGCTGCCTCCAACAGTATCCTATCACCAAGCACATCTTCCCCTCCCCTCCCTTCTCCTTTCCACTTTCTGTAGGGAACACTTTCTATGTGACTCCTTTATCAACTCATCCCTCCCTTCATATCTCCCCCCTAGCATTTATCCCTGAAAGTGTGATAAGTGTTACATATACTCCTATACCTTCTCCCTCATCACCATTCAGTGATAACCCAAGCAGTACTTCCAGATGAGGTGACATTTCACTGGTGAGTCTGTCGATGTTACCTATTGTATTTGATCCTCCTGGTGCAGCCTCCTCTACATCAGGGCGCCAAGTTAGCAGAGTGGTGATCAAAACACTATTAAAGCTCTTGGTGTCAGAATTTTGAATTCTATTCTGGCACTGTCTGAAAGGAGTTTGTATATCTCCCCATGACGGTGTGGGTTTCCTTCCAGTGCTCCAATTTCCTCCTATAGTCCAAAGACATACTGGTTAGCAGGTTGATTGGTCATTGTAAATTGTCCCATGATTAGGCTAGTGTTAAATATGCGTAGGTTGTTGGGCCAGAAGGAACTGTTCCATGCTTTATCTCTAAATAAAAATAAAAACTAAAATCAGTGACCCGATACAGATTGTGGGACTGCTTTGTCAAGCACTTTCATTCTATCCACCACAAAAGGCAACATCTCCCATTATTACAATTCAATTACCCATTCTCATTCTGACTGCTCTACTGTCATGATGAGGCCAAATCATGGAGGTTGGAGAAGGAACACTCTATATTCCATCTAGTAGTCTCCAATCTTATGGCATGAATATCGACTTCTCTAACTTCCAGTAATCACTCCCCCTTGCTCTATTTTTCTCCATTTCTCATTCTTTCTCCCTTTCTCCTCTCTTTACCTGTCCTCCGTTTTCCAAGTCTTCCATGGGCCACTATCCTCTCCAATGAGCTTTCCCCTTCTTCAGCCCCTTCCTCTTCCATCTATTACCTCCCAACTTCATTCCCCCCTCCTCTACCTTCCCCCCTCACGTGGTCTCACCTAACACCTGTCAAGCTTGTATTCCTTCCCCCGCCCCACCCCACCCCACACCACCTTCTTATTCTGGATTCTGTCCTGTTCCTTTCCAGTCCTGATGAAGGGTTATGGCTCAAAATGTCAACTCCATAGATTCCGCCTGACTTGCTGAGTTCCACCAGCAATTTGTATGTGTTGCTCAAGATTCAGATTTCTTTATCAAAACATCTAAGAACTTTTGCACATCAAAACATACAGTGAAATGCATTGTTTGCATTAACAACCAACACACTCAAGGATGTAACGCACACAAAATGCTGGTGGAACACAGCAGGCCAGGCAGCATCTATAGAAAGAAGTACTGTCAACGTTTCCGGCCGAGTTCTGAGGAAGGGTCTCGGCCCGAAACGTTGACTGTACTTCTTCCTATAGATGCTGCCTGGTCTGCTGTGTTCCACCAGCATTTTGTGTGTGCTGCTTGTATTTCCAGCATCTCCAGATTTTCTCGTGTTTGCACTCAAGGATGTGCTGGAGGCATCCTGCAAGATTTCCAGCATCTACAAAATCCCTTGTGTAAATGCTGGAAATATGTGGCACCTCAGAGAGAAATATATATTGAGGCAATGGCCCTTCAACAGAACAGGAAAAGTGAGCAAGCTTTAGGTTGCAGAGAACCAAGTGAACAAAACTAAACATGCTGAAATTGTGCTCAATGGATTTGATCCAGGAGGCTGAAGCAGCAGCCAATCCGGGTGATCAGGGAACTGCAAACACGATTTCAAAACTGGTATGCGAAAAGTTCCAGAGGTCCCATGACAGATAAGAACGGTCTGCTTTTGACAACTGAGAAAGAGCAAGAAATACGATGGATGGAGTATTTCAGAGAATGACTGAATCAGCCACTACCAAATAAAGAACCTGATATACAAGAGGACCTTGACATCAACACAGATCCACCCAAGAAGGAGATTGTTGCTGCGATTAAGTTATTAAAAAAAACAACTGCCCAGGGCATAACAATTTGAATGCCTAACTGCTCAAAGCTGAACCAAAAGCTGCAGCAGCCATCATGCAACCACTGTTTACTATAATCTGCAAATGGGGACAAGTACCCAAGAACTGGACAAAGGGAGCTATTGTTAGTATCCCCAAGAAAGGAGCACTAAGTGATTGCAACAACTGTTGTTGCATCACACTTGTCAGTGCCCAGCAAGTTTCTCACCAAAGTGATAGTCCAACGGATTTTAGATGCTGTCGATATGTGCTTGAGGAAAGAGCAAGCTAGGTTCAGGAGAAACAGTGGCTGTATAGACCAGATCTTCACACTGAATAACATCATATTACTGTGCAGATGGCAGGGACAAAAGTATGTGAATTTTGTGGACTTTGAAAAGGCTTTTGATAGCATTTACAGGGAGAGTATGGCAAATTCTCAGATCATATGAGATCCCTTCAAAAACTGCCCAACTTATTCAGAATTTCTATGCTAACCTCACCTGCAGAGTTGGGAACAGCAATTTGAACTTTGAAGTCACGACAGGAGTCAGGCAAGGCTGTGTGATGTCAGCAATATTATTTAACCTGGTGATTGACTGGATATGAGGCAAACAATGAACGATAAGCACACACACATCAAAGTTGCTGGTGAACGCAGCAGGCCAGGCAGCATCTCTAGGAAGAGGTACAGTTGACGTTTCAGGCCGAGACCCTTCGTCAGGACTAACTGAAGGAAGAGCTAGTAAGAGATTTGAAAGTGGGAGGGGGAGGGGGAGATCCAAAATGATAGAAGACAGGAGGGGGACGGATGGAGTCAAGAGCTGGACAGGTGATTGGCAAAAGGGATATGAGAGGATCATGGGACAGGAGGCCCAGGGAGAAGGAAAAGGGGGAGGGGGAGGAAAGAACCCAGAGGATGGGCAAGGGGTATAGTCAGAGGGACAGAGGGAGAAAAAGGAGAGAGAGAGAATGAATGTGTGTATATAAATAAATAACGGATGGGGTACGAGGGGGAGGTGGGGCATTAGCGGAAGTTAGAGAAGTCAATGTTCATGCCATCAGGTTGGAGCTACCCAGACAAAATATAAGATGTTGTTCCTCCAACGTGAGTGTGAAGGAGGCCGTGGATAGACATATCAGAATGGGAATGGGATGTGGAATTAAAATGTGTGGCCACTGGGAGATCCTGCTTTCTCTGGCGGACAGAGCGTAGGTGTTCCTCGAAAACGAATCCTAAAGCCAACTGGAGTAAGTTGGTGACGGAGGCTCAGATCTCCCACTGGCCACACATTTTAATTCCACATACCATTCCCATTCTAATATGTCTATCCACGGCCTCCTCCACACTCACGTTGGAGGAACAACATCTTATATTCCGTCTGGGTAGCCTCCAACCTGATGGCATGAACATCGACTTCTCTAACTTCCGCTAATGCCCCACCTCCCCCTCGTACCCCATCCGTTATTTATTTATATACACACATTCTTTCTCTCTCTCTCCTTTTTCTCCCTCTGTACCTCTCACTATACCCCTTGCCCATCCTCTGGGTTTTTCCCCCCTCCCCCTTTTCCTTCTCCCTGGGCCTCCTGTCCCATGATCCTCTCATATCCCCTTTGCCAATCACCTGTCCAGCTCTTGGCTCCATCCCTCCCCCTCCTGTCTTCTCCTATCATTTTGGATCTCCCCCTCCCCCCCTCAAATCTCTTACTAGCTCTTCCTTCAGTTAGTCCTGACGAAGGGTCTGGGCCCGAAACGTCGACTGTACCTCTTCCTAAAGATGCTGCCTGGCCTGCTGCGTTCACCAGCAACTTTGATCTGTGTTGCTTGAATTTCCAGCATCCGCAGAATTCCTCATGTTAACGATAAGCAGAGATGCATCAGGTGGACTCTATTCTCTACTTTAGAAGATAGTGAATTTGCGAATGACCTCGCATTACTATCACGTACATACCAGCACATGCAAAAGAAAACTCAGTGCCTGTGTACCTTTGGAGGACAGGATGGACTCAGAGTCAACCAGAGAAAGACTGAGACCATGACATTGAATGTAGAGTCTCCTCCTCCCGTCAAGGCACATAGCACCAGCAAATTCACGAGATTGTCTCGTTTTTACTGTGTACTGTGCCAGCAGTTATGGTCGAAATGACAATAAAAGTGACTTGACTTGACTACCTGGGCAGCATCATTCGGCAGGATGGTGAGACCAAGAACAACATCCGGTGCAGACTCAGCAAAGCTAGAAACATCTTCAGATCAGTAAGTAACATATGGGGATCAACCAAGTGCAGCACCGTACCAAGATGAAGCTGTACCAAAGCTGTTTTCAGTCCACACTTTTGTATGGGACAGCATGCTGGCACATGATGAAGAATGACTTT